>NC_046362.1:6841116-6912944 GCF_011125445.2 Fundulus heteroclitus
AACAGAACAATAAAAAAAGGGAGAAAAACCGTTGGGTCATTTTCCCACCCGCTTCATAATGACGCGCTCCCGCTTACGGTCGGTCTGTCGCATGAAATCTAAGAACGCAGATGTTTTGTAGGTGTAACGAAAAACAAAAGCGGGAGAGAATTCAACGGGTTGTGAATACTATTGCAAGGCCCTGTACGACAAGAGCTCCCTGCGTGTCGAGCTGCTTGACACACTTCTTCAGCCTGTGAGTTTTGTGTGCACACAGCGGTTTTCATGCCAGCGTACGCGCCACATGGTGTCAGAGCCACGCAGGGCTCCGTGCCAAGCCTCAGCAACCCGTGGATGTCAACACACACACACCCACACACACACACACGAAAAAACAGACATTCTTGGGCTCTGTGCGGAAAACATGCCCCTGAGGGCTTGCCTGATTTAGAATGGTTAACTCAGACAATAGCTCATTTGTGGTGCCTTCATCCTGACAAAAGGCGCTATAGGCACTCATAACGGCACATGGTCCATTGTGAATGGCTTAATGTCGAGTTTGTATGTACGGGCTCACTGTGCGGTCATGGGGATGCCTTCCTCCAGCCGAGCATAACTTCCTCATTGAGCTCATTAAAGCTGTTTACAGTGGGATTATGATTGCTGTAATAAGCTAATGCAGGGGTCCGCATTAGAAGGGGGTCAACGTAAACGAAGAGGGAGCGAGCTGCTTATTATTGCCGAGAAACAGTGTGTAGGCTGCAGGTATTACTGCTGGTGATTTCCCATGTCCCCAAAAACATGGAAGATTTCCAGAAAAGAGACCACCCCCGCTGTAAAGTGAAGCAATCAATACAACCCTGATAATGCTTGTGGAGATTTATCAGACAGGTTACCCCGCTAAACTGTACATCTTTGGTTCAAATGCATTTTTTTTTTTTGAGTCACTGTCAGGGAATGCAATGGGACAGAATCGGGAAAGATTTGTTTCCCCATTGCAAGACCGAAAGACGCCAGCATGCATTTTTTATAATAGGCCTCCCATCGCACAAAATCACAGAGCGCAATTTATGAGAGCTTTTAGATGGGGAAACAGCAACCTGTAACTCTCAGACGCATCTGCATAAGTCAACGGTGTGTACGCCGGCGCACAATTTACTCCCCTCATACCGATAAACAACCCCAACAAGGGGACAGTGGGAGAGGGTTGGGGGGGCACAGGATGCTGGAAGAAGCAGAAGAGGTAAATGAAAGAGTGATGAGACAGAGATGTTTTACCCTAGATGGCTCTCTTATCTGTTGATGCGAACGGGTCACGGTTCAAGTAGTGTTTAGATTGGGGGGGAATTCCACGCCGTCTGTACGCAGACGCCCCTATCAGGCAGAGGAGAAACGCTGGAGATGGACGGCTCAGGAAAAAATGTAAAGTGCAGTACAAATTAAATTGTTTTTATTATTGCTATGATTATAATAATACTAACACTACTACTACCAATAACAATAATGTTCATTATTATTATTATTATTATTATTATTATTATTATTATTATTATTATTATTATTATTATTGAGGTAAGCGATGGAAAGTGGATGTGGAATAGGAATGTACAGGTATGACATTTTACCATGAGAATTCTGAGTAAAAATAGCCAAGTATCACTTTATCAAACTATTAACACAGCAGCTTAAAGCAAAAAAATATATATGTAAAATGAACTGGGCTTGTTTAAAACAGAAAATCAACAATTATTCCAACAGCTGTTTAAATGATATAATTTATTATCACTGTGATCCGATTGCATTGGGTGTTTTCCGCCTGTTTTCACATGCCCTGTCCTTTCATTGCAGGCAAACGATGTGAAGGAGCTGGTTTCCTATGAGAGTCAGGGCATTAAACAAGAAATGCTGCCTCTGGCATGACAGCAGTCAGGAAGGGAAATCTACAGTAAAAACGATACTAAGCAAAGTCTGGGAACTTTGGGACAACGCTGTTGTTTGTACAATTGTTTCGTCATTAGTTTAACTTTAATGTATAAATCTAGGTTTCTAGATTTCTAGGTTTCAGCATTCTAGTCTTTATAGAGCAATACTGAGTTTAAATGAGATGTTATTAGCTTGTTTATCTTTCAGATTAGCTGCTTTTCCGCTGTAGTTTTGAAACAGCCTCAGCCTCAGCCCACAGCCTCAATGATTATTCGTTTTGCTTGAAACTCGGAAATGTTTCCAATCAGGCGAATATCTCTTACTCTTACGCCACTGAAAAGTACTATAGCCTTGTTGGAGCCAGCTGATTGGCAGTGTGCAGCAACAGCTCGTGGATGGGCGGGGTCATGCCTGAGAAATATCCGTAAGAATGATAACATATGTCTGATACCAGTAACAGAATTCATGCCTGACACCGGAGAGACATGCAATGAGCAGCAAAAGTGGAACAAAAGTAAATTATTCTGGGTTTTAAGATGCCAGTTATAATTCATCAGCTTTCTGACTCAAATCTATCTTATAAGACCTTGTGCTCAGGACATAGTAGTATTGTTGCACATCTATCATTACAACTTTAACTTGCATGTTGGGAAGAAGTAACAAATCATTTAAAAAAAAAAAAGCCATATGGTTTGTGTTAGAGTGCATACAGTGTAACCTCAGGGTTTGAAACCTGAATGTACTGAAGTGGATTAAATTGACTGAATCTGGGCTGAATTGGTGGGATTTCTTCTGTCTGACCTTAAGTAGAAGTTCCAGGGTTTCATGGTTACACAGTGCGCAAGCTTTTAAAATAAAATTAAACTAACAGTTGGGGGGGGGGGGTGATGTGTGGGATCTTTCTTTTAGACAGCAAACTGGCGGTGTGGAGCAACAAGTGGAGGAGGGGCAGAGCTGGGTTACTCTGTGCTCCATTCTGTTAAGGTTATTCCTGTTTTCTTCATCTTAAAAGGACTTAATACCTTAGGGACAGTATCTCAAAAAAGTTGAGCAGTTTTAAGATCACAAACTCTGCCTAAATAACATTTATTCTATTCAGCTGTAGAAATGTTTGACCATTTTAATGAATATTATACTTTTTGAAATAAAGTGTCACTGTGTTGACATGTGACCCATTTCTGCTTTTTAATTCCGTGGTTTCTAACTCAGAGGTCAGCATCAGCAGCTACTTTGGTGCGAGGGAAGACAAAGGTTGTTGAAGGGATATGTGACGCCGCAGAGACGTACTAAATCAGAGCCGAAACTGCAAAGTATTTTCGGTACGCCTCATTTCATCACTCGTCCGTCCCCGCTCCGACCTGCCAACATGCAGCGTTCTGGATATTAAACACGTGCCACAGGCAACCCTCCTGTCCAGTTCAGCAGTCCCAAACAACCGCTGCCAATAAACACACAATCTGCCGCAGGCCTCGTCTGAAAACAGACTCCCTTTCTTTCCTCTTTTATTCTCTCTCTTTGATTTTAAAAGTTTTTTTTTTTTTTAAACAAAAACTCCCTAATATCTGTGTTTCAAGACTACCAGAGGTCAGGCCTGTTGTTTCTCATTTGTTCTTTAATTCATTTAGATCGGGACAGGGTGTGTTGCATTTAAAGATACTTTAGCCTACTTCAGGCTGTCGGATAGGTTCTGATTAAATTATTTATTTAGCCTGAAAGCTCAGGTTGTAATAACCCCTGCCTGGGGCAAGTCAAACTGAACCCAGAAAAATGCTGGGTTTAGAAAAATTCATGATTTAACAAGGGTGATTACTTTTTCACACGGGGCCTAGTTGGTTTGGAAAACATTATTCAGCTTTTTGTATTTACTTTTTGTATTTCTTTAAATTTCACAAAAAACAAGCAATCTCTGGGGGGTGGGGGGTGGGGTTAAAGACTTCTCTTAGCAATGTATTTTTTATTTTCTTAAAGTAAAAAAAAACAACTAAAATAAAAATTTTCGCACACTATGCATTTTGGAATAAACCTTTAGCTCACATTCTTTATTGTTCTCCCTCGGTTGTCCCTGCCATACGGTATGTTTACATCTCGTACCTTATTAAACCGTGGCACAGCTCGGGAGTCTGCCGTCAAACGCCAAAGTAAAGAGAAAAAACATTAATCTGAGAAATGACTTAATGCTAAAAATAACAAAAGGCCTCATGTTTTAGTGGCTGTTCACAGAACACGCCCCGAAAAGAAACAAGAAAAATGTCTCTGTGTCTTCACCTCGCCACTGAGTGCCAGTAAATGGAAGCTGACAGCTACACTTTGCACGTCCAAATTTATGTCAGGCCCTGTGACTTCAGCAGCAGACCCCACAGCATCATGATGCAGAGAGAGAGAGAGAGAGAGAGAGAGAGAGCGAAAAAGAAAGAAAGAAAGAAAGAAAGAAAGAAAGAAAGAAAGAAAGAAAGAAAGAAACTTGCAAAAGTGCAACAGACCTCAATGTATTTAATGTAGTATACTCTTATGTAGTATACAAAGTTATGCATGATTTTTTTAATGGAAGCAAAAAAAAATACAAATACTTTCTAATTTGTTGTGAAATAAAAAAGATTGTAATATTAACTTGTATTCAATCCCTTTCACTCTAACACAAATACAATGCAGTGGACCCAAAACCATCAAAAGTAACCTAATTAGTATCCAGTTTGTTTTGACCAGTATATAACTCTGCACATCTTGCTTAAAACACCGTTTGAAACATGGTGGTGGTGGCAGCATCATGGTGTGGGGATGCTTTTCTTCCCCAGTGACAGGGAACCTGATCAGACGAAAATGAAACTTGCATTTCAAAATGATGCCCTGCTTTAAACTGGTGTACTGAAAAAAATCCAAGTAGATAACAGTGACAGTTGCAGTGGTGCCCAAAGTGCGCCCGAAATGTGAAGAAAAGAAAAAAAAATCATGAAGGTGCGTGAACATTTTTGCAAGAAAACTGTCTTAGAAATAAAAAGAAGAGATTGAGGCAGGCATTCAAAAAGCAGATAGATGGGAACATCGAGGGGAGGGTGGAGCTAGAGCAAACGGATAGAGAGAAGAACAGAGAGAGAGAGAGAGCAGCTGTCCTAACAGCTGGCCCACAGGATTGATGTCTCCGTGAAATAAAACTCAACATATGTCCAAACATGAGGAGACGGGCCAGCCAGGAGGAGGACAGGGGACGACATGCACAGCAACACACAGACACACACACACACACACACACACACACACACACACACACACACACCGTACACTGATTAAAGAATACCACTACACTGCTGAGACATTTAATTGAACAGAGGGGGTACATAACACCCACACACACACACACACACACAGACAGACATGCAGCCACACACACACGTGAATTCAGCCGTGCTGTAAAACCATTACGCTGCAGAGCGCTTCGCTGGTGTCTGTTTCACAAACACTATTTTCATCTGTCAGACGACACCCAGGGTCTCCTGTCACAGAACACGGCCTGAGAAAGCGCGTGGCCCTGCTGACGTGGGATGAGATGATGGGGGGGGGGGGGGGGGACAACCCTCCGTTATCCCTTCACCCGCCTGCACCAAACGGTTTCCTTTGGCTGTACAGGTCAAACATGAAGACACAAACATCATGTTCATGTTTTGTGTGATATGATCTTAGCAATAATAAAGATCATATTTTAGGGGTTTTGACAAATCTATAGAATTGAGGGCGATATATTAGGGACCACTGAGGTGGGATTAGTTGGCACATGTAGTGTTTTAATAAAGGAAATTTACATGCTGATAAATATTAAAATGTATTAAAAGCTGTCTTATATTATTTTATTGCAGCCAAACTTAATTAATAAACATATTCATTATAAGCTATAATTTAAGTTAGGTATGATTCACATTAACTTCACTCCACCTGTGCTAGAGTAAAGTCATCTCTCTGAACAATGTACCCCTTTCAGCAAGGCGGAGCACCTGTGATTTTATCCCTGAAATAAAAGTTTAAACTATTTTAGGAGGGGTTTTTTTTGTTTGTTTTTTTTAGTCAGCCGGGGTTGTGTGTTCCTGTCCCTGGTCCTGTGCACATGACAATGATTTCTTTTTTTTTGGTTAAAAGAGACACGCTTAGGAGTATTTCTCACGATTCCTGTACACCACAATGCCGTACGATTTAAAAACACGTTCCAGAGAGGAAGGATTCAAAAACATCCTGGTCTCCTGTTGTCATGTTCACAGGAAAAAAAACAACAGGGGGTTGCCTATGTTGTGCATCGCTGGCACATGCGCAGTATGACTGCGATCAGTACAAATGAATGCCAACAGCATAACGGGTGCCGACCAGTTTATAACCACAGTGGTGGTTTTATAATTCAGTCACCTGAAGCAACAGTTCCACCTCGTCGTCTGTCCATATGAACATTCGAGCGCCTGTCATTCTAGAAGTTTATTTAGTGGTGGTGCCGTTTTAAGCAGGGAGTGTTTCTACGCACGCGCAGTTTCAAAGAACATATCGTCTACTACTGGCATGGCAGAGACATTACGCAGCTTTAGTGTTTCTACCAGTGTGTTGTGTACGGACATCTTAATTAGAACACTGTCATGTAGATGAGTTAACAAAAACAGGAAACCAATCCCGTTTTTATTGACTGCTGTTGTTTGCATAGGGCCTGTTTTTAGAGGAGGTGGAGGGGAGTGGGGAGGTCTTAATTAGCTGTGTGTTTATAAATTGACAACGACATATGATTGGTTAAGGTATTTAATACAAAGAATTCTTATTGTTTTAGGCCAAAACATATATGTTGTAAAGTAGTTGTTATAGGCTGTTATCAAAATGAAGAGACAGCAACATCAGGGGGCCATCCATGTTAGAATAAAGCTGTCCCTTTGTATAATTAACTCCCTGACAGCCCAGAAGTACTTCATTGAGACAGAGTCTGCTGAAGGCATCAGTTTGAAACTCTGCAGTGGAATAAGCCTCTACTAAAAAACGCTGACGGCTCATCCTGCTGCACAGATGCAGCGGTCAGTCCTGGCCTGCACAACAGGCAGTGATAAACTCACGGCAACTTAACATCAGAAAAGTACAGTACAAAGCAAAGGATCTGCTTACAGAGGTGCAGATTCCAAAGATGAAATTTCCATATGAAATAAAACAAGACCTTTGACTACTAATTAATCTCTTGATAGTGTTTTCCTGGAAAGAAATTAGGCATCATCTCCACCTAATCCCATCAGGCCAGAGGTGGAGAACAATAAAGACTCGGCTGAGTCAGCTGGTGAGCTGCAACCGATCGTAGGGTATGTTCTACTTGAGTTGAAGTGAATAAAAGTGTTAAAAGTTAAACATCTTTTTAATGGTTTGCAACAGAGCTTAAAGAACCTCTTGTCCAACAACACAATACAATTAACCTCACATTGCCCCCAATGAGAAGACGAAAGAACAATGGAGCTTGTATAAAGAAATACCCTGTTTCTCTTTTCCTTTAGATCCATGTCATATTTATTAAAGATGATAACATTTTTATTTTAAAAATGTTTTTTAAGTCAATAACACCAGACAAATGTTTTGTGAAACAACTGTTTTTTAGACCTCTATCTCAGTAGCAAAATGTTGTGTACTTTTTGAAGATCTCTGAGTTGAGCAAAGTAATTTTATATATTCTTCACAAATATGCAAAATGCATAAAAATGAAAAAGTCATTTTAGTTAGGAAATATTTCTGACAGCCTATTACATATTAAATATGTAACGTATTAAACAACACACAAAAATGAGAAACTAGGCAAAAACTGTTTAAAACAATTTTTAAAGCACTCCGATTAAAGGTTTCATTTTAAAAATCTGATATTTTGACAAATGTGTCTCGCTGGCTTTAAACGGTTGAATGTTAATGTGAAATTTTGCAGCATGTTATACGACTCATAAATAAACAAATAAAATTAAATAAAGGAAAAATGGGGAAAAGAGATATATTATTAGACAAAAAATATGGAACCTGCAATCAATTTATGGGTCGGAGAAAAGCTGACAAAACTTGCATGTGTGGTAAAATATTGCCTCTTTGTCAAACACACACTCTGAAAACACCGGTTCAAGACCCAAGCTTCTGGTTCCACTTTAGGCTTGATACATGAAACCCTGCCTCAGCACACACAGACACACACACACACACACGGACACAACGAGACATATCTGCAGAGACATGCAGACACAGGAAAATGTGTGGTTCTGACACAATAGAAACGTTGTTTTAGGTCCGCCAACACAGGGAGCTGCAGTTGGCCGGACCTGTGATTAGGCAGCGGTGCTTGTGGCGGGGGTCAAGTCTCGGAGGACTGACAGTGCGTCTGGACTGAGTCAATAACTGCTCTAAAGATAACTAAAGAGCTGAAACAAGAATATAGGCAAAGAAAAGACACTCCCTGTATCTTTATCTACCGTTAAATTTAACATTATAAACGGGGACGGTCAACACGAAGCTGAAGAGCACTTTTATGTTCATGTTCATAGATCGGGTTGTCATCAACATAATGACTTCCATAGGAAATGGTAAGAAGTGATGCATCACTTTAGAAAAAAGTTATTAAAGCCTTTTAAAATTGTATCATGTTGACAAAAATCCCCAAAACTAAGGACAAGTGCAGAAAATGGCGCTATAAAATACAGCGTTTCTTAGCCTGCAGATGAAGCAATACAGCATTTCATAACTCAGCTCCGTATGGCATGTTTATTTGCACCTATACGACCAAACGCTTCAATTCAGGACACAATTCAGATTTCTGGCAGTTCACTGTTCCTGTCATATTTAACACAAAAATTAAAATACTACATCACTTATTTGTCTCTTCAAACAATTTACCAGGCTGGGGCATACACAAAGAAATCTTTGACTGTTCCTTTACACATAGGCTCTGTAGATAATTCAGAATCCTGGCTCCCCTGTCATGCTCTATCCTCTTCAGTTTACCACACAGGTTCTCTGTCAGATTTAGGTCTGGAGAATGAGATGGCTATAACGTTGTCTCTAGTTAACCCTTTCTATATTGTTTTGGCCATGTGTCAATCAGAGTTTCATTTAAAATCTCCAAGTCTTTCAAACAATTGATTGGCAATGACTCTAACAAAGTTCCAAGTGTCTCTGAAAGGGAACCAGGCCCAGATCATGACAGGTCCTCCACCAAACTTAGCAGTGAGCATGACTTGCTTTATCCCCAACATTTGTCCTTTGCTTCACTCCAAACCAACCTGACGTGTCTGTAACATGATAGCTAAATTTTAGTCTCATCTGGCCAAAGCAAACTACGCTTGTTTACATTTGTGATAGTAGGACAGAAGCTTTTTCTGGCATCACTCTCAAACAACCAGTTGGCATCCAGATAGTATCTAATGTTTTTATGGGCACTAGGGAAGCCCAAGATGCCACTTTTCTGATCCAGTTCTCTAACAGTGAACCACTTTTACTGTCCTGCCCACTGGGTGAGGTGACAAGGTCTAAGTTGTTTAAAATCCCTGATCTGATTGTAGATGTTTGCAGGTTTAGACAAGTACTAATTTCCTTGTAGCCATTATCTGACTTATAAACAGATGGGCCTCGAATGTTTGTTCCGTTGACTCTCCCTTGTTGAACTGTGGCAAATAGAAAGTTGCCTGTCACAGGAAAATAAAAAGGTCCAAAAGAAAATAAGTTCTTAGAAACTCTGATCAACTTTTAGAAAATTGAGTACACATAAAAATGCTTTTAGTATAGTTATTTAAAAGAAACTGTTAAGGGTACCAATATTGTGCCTCCAGTGATCGATTTTCATAACCGATTGTCTTTCCACATTTTCTCCACACAAAATAACTACAGAAATTAAAAATTTTATTTTCAAGATTTTTCATGTGAGTTCATGCTGCTGAAATACAAACTTGATTTATTAAAACAAAAATAATAAACAACTGTAACTGGCACTGCACACAGACCCATAACCAATGCTCAGAAAGCTTGCTCCAAGTTAATCTAGCCCGGGCCTTAAGGGAGATAATATAACTTTATTTTACTTACGTGGTCGCTTTGCTGTAAAAGATGCTTCAAATATGGATTATAAAGGGAGATTCTGAGTGAGCTGCCGAGTGAATATAGATTGATATAAAATAAAAAATAAAACAATTTCAAGTTTTAGATTCACACATGAGATCAATTGGTCCATGCAACCATTTGCTTTTTGCTAAATGAATTGAGTTTCTTAAAAAAAAACCTGTAAAATGCTGTTAAGGTCTCATCTTACCAGTTAGATATGATTTCTATCAGCTGTAAAGCTCTCAACTAAACTCCTCATCTCTATAGAGCCATGCGAGACCCCCTCTTTGCCTTAACCATACTCTTGACCGTGACCTCGCAGGTTTTTTTTTCTTCTCCTTTTCTCATTATTGCTGCATTGATTTGGCTTTCACCAAATTATGGAGCAATTCAGACTTTAACTAATATCCTCGCTGGAAAGAAAAAAGAAAAACAGAACTTGATAAAATCACGATTTAATCTGATTCTATTGGAGGCAGTACAAAGCTGTTCCAACAAACCACATTACACGCTCCTGCACCATATGCTCGCTGGCCTGCAGCCAAACGGAGCACCAGAGGTCTACCCCACCGACTGCGCAGTCGAGACCCACAGGCTGTGGGTGATCATTAGTTCGGAAAGCCCTATCAATTACATTTTGATAGATTGATAGCAATTCCAGAGAGTCCAGGTGGAGAGCGCCAGTTAGCAGAGAGGTTGAGAGCTGCGTACACAAGCGAAATTGGAATGTAATATTTATTTTTTTGTGGAGGATAGAGCATCTCTGCTCCAACTCCTAATATGCTATCACCCAGAAATCTGGCACATAAGGACTAATTTTAGGACTTTTATTATAAAAATGTGCATGCACAACACACGCACACACTAACAAAAGCTCTACCTCCAAACAATCACAGCTCAAGCTGCCAATCCCATAGAAGAAGGCAAACATAGTGCCAGAGCCAAGGCTTTGTTAATTACCCAATGAGATTACAACTTGGGGTTGGCTGTACTTGCTGTTAAGCTGTCATCGCAACTCCATGTCTCACACACACACATGCACACACACACACACACACACACACACACACACACACACACACACACACACACACACAGATTGGGCATACAGAGGGAATGCAAGGCTCAAGGTGCCTGCAGAGGGTCCACTTTAGGTCATGAACTGGAGCTTAGCTGGGTGAAGAAACTCTGCAGATGATTTAATCTGCAAACAGTGTTGGTGACAGCTACTAGCAGCCTGCTGTGCTCCAAACAGGTGATAAGATCTGGTTTTGTTCAAATTATTTTTTTATGTTCATTTTAAATTTACTGTGCCTTGCAAAAGTATGTATCACCCCCACCCCCCACCTTTTTTTTTTTTTTTTTTGCATTTTAAGTTAAAATCACACACTTCAGTTTATTATAGTGGTATTTTGTGCGATGAACCAACAGAAGGCATCAATTAACGGTGAAGTACGAGGCAAACTGTGCACATTTAGCTCTTTCTATCTTCCCACCAATGCTAAACAGCTTCCCTGTCCCTTCTAAATAAAAACGTCCCCCATGGCATAATCCTGCCGCCGCCATGTTTCACTGTGTGGAAGGTATTTTTAAGCGATTTCTGAAGTTTTTATCTGTACTCGATTATTTTTCGGAGTACCAGACTTAAGGGGACTGAATACAAATTCACGCCACACATTTTAGATTTGTCAGAATTCGTTTTAAAGCTATACAATACATTTCTGCCATTTCACAACTGTGCGAAACTTTGTGCTGGTGTGATAAACTACAGCGGAGTCTGCAAAATTTGCAATGCACACATTCCCATAAACGATTCTAGTTATTCATGCCTCTGGCAGTTTTAGGTTTAATGTAATCATTTAAATTTACCAGCATGTTTTTTTCTGACTGGAAGTAATATTTATGTTTTGGAGTGGCTGGAGTCTTGACTGGAACCTGATGGAGTATCTGGGCAGGGAGCTAAAGATTAGAGCGATGACAAAGAGGTCTTCCAGCCCCAGAGACTTGGAGTACATCACCAAAGACAAACTGTCAAAACACCAGTGGATACATGCAAAACGCTGATCAGCAATTTTAAGAAGGCTTTGATAGCTGTCGTTCCAATAAAAAAAAAAATTACTTCATTAATCACTGGGAAGCATCTAAATAATTTTCCATATGCCACTTTTAAATAAAGAGTTTAAAAAAAAACGACTCCTTTCACATTGTTTACTTTGTTTGGAAAGATTTCGCACTCATTTCCTGTCAGAAACAATGTTCTTGGTTGAATAAAATTCAATTTATGAAGAATTTTGAGCTTAATGTTAGCATAACTTTCAGATTTGTAAAGAGCATGACAAACATCCTGACAGCAGAGGGTTTCAACTGAGCAGTGGATCTCTGCAGCTCCTCCAAAGCATCATGAGCTTCTTGGTTGCCTCTCTCTGATAAATTCTCTTTTTACCTGGTATGCTAGGTTAGGTTTGCCGTGGTGTGATCGTCTTTCCTCTGTCACATGTTGGACTGAAAGGTGCTCTCCTCACTTTTATTCCTGATCTGCCAACAGTGTTCCCTGGTCTCTGCGATGCTGTTCCTTTACTAACAAACAATGACGTTTGTGGCTGTAATAGGAAAATTATGAAAGCTTCAGTGGGTGTGAACACTTTCTTGGGCCCTGTAAGATTTCTTTCAGGATTGCAGTCTAAGTGTTCTCACGAATTATACATTTTCCTCTCCTCACCCATACCGTGCAGAGCAGGTCATACGGTATGTACCACAGTCTGAGTGGCGGCAGCAGCAGATATGTTGAAACAAGCTTTCAACAGTCTGGAAGGACAAAGCAAGACCTGGTGGAAGGCCTTTATTGTGTCAGAGAAATATGGTCAGAGGTAGGCTTGGCCTCGCTCTGACCCCATCACCCAGCTGGAGAAGCCATTATATGGGTGAATGGGTGCCCAGCTTTGGCCTGGCCAAGACTTGAGACACAGAGCAGGCTCCTCTGAACTGCCGACCGGACTGCAAAGGCTTAAACAAACAGCGGCCGCACGGGAAAACGCAAGAGGCCTCCGTAATGTATGGCTGTGACGAATGTCTGAATGAGAAAATGGATCTGTGCATACAGAGCTCCTCACAATTGGTAAAGATGTGTAAAAATGCCTTAAAATAAATCAAACATTTTACTTTGGTAGCTATGGCATAATCTTGCAAAAATTAAATGTGTAAAAATTTAACTTTAGAGGCAAGTTCCTTAATTCGGCGGATGAATAAAAATATGAATTATGCTGACCTTTCTTAAACAAAACCCAAAGTGCCACAAATATTGGTATCCCTAGCGTTATAACATTGATGTAACAGAAGCGCTGTTGAATTTCCTCCTTTAAACTGACCAACATGTCAACAATCTTTTCATTAGTAATCAATGACTTCATCTTCCCCGGAGATATAAATATAACATGACACAGATGCCCATTCCTCTAAGCCATTCTTCAAAATGGGAAAGACAAACAAATATCTGTGTTGACTTTCAAAAATCAAATGGAGGGCAAAGTAAAAGCCAGACGATTTGTCCCAATCTTGATTCAGGGCGATAATTCAAAAGTTTAAAGAGCGGAACTATGACAAGAGTACAAAGATTACTTTCCAACCACACACGGTGAGTAGGATGGTATGCGAAGTGAAGAAAATCTCCAAACCTCAGTGTTAAAGTACAGCAGCAAAGAAAGGCTAGTAGAGATCATTATCTCCAACATCACAAGCATCAGATGCCATCTAGATACCGACCAGTTATTTGGGAGCGATGTCAGGAAAAAAGAAAAAGAAAGAAAAAAAATGATATTATATTATATATATATACATACAGACAGACAGACAGACAGACAGACAGACAGACAGACAGACAGACAGACAGACAGACAGACAGACAGACAGACAGAGAGTAATGAGTTCTCCAGTGTGAGATTATACAACAGCAATAAGAAATGTATTATTTAAAGTCTTTTTACATGGGTTAACAATTAGTGGGATGGGTGCTGTATTTACGTCACATTAGCGTTTACTGCTAGAAAACAGGAGAGGATCATTAAAGCTTTAACTAACATTGTTTGAAATCCAGTTCTCAAGGTCGGCTCTGAATATCTGGGTTTAAACATCACCTTCTGCATTATCTTTAAGAATAAAACCATGGTGGTTTTGTTGTGTTGGAGCTGCAAAGCAAACAAACTGGCTGCTTTCAACTGAGGTTTTTTTTATTCAACTATCGCTGCATTTTAAATGCATCTATGGGGTTTTTATTTTCGTTTTTCCAAGAAGGCTTTCTCATTACAAAGCCAAGCGAAGCAGAACACATGGGAAAAAAAAAAAAAAAAATTACACAATATCAGGAATCTTACATCTTATTTTTATTCAACTTTTTTAAAGCAGAGAAATCAGATCATCTGGGCTGAAAAGATAACAGGAGGGGGTTCGTACTTTATACTTAACGCTTAATTATAAGGCATTACAAGTTCAAGCTCCCACACGAATGAATCAATGGAGACAGTCATGATGACTTATGAAAAAAGAGCTGGGTTTGTTCGATCCTAAAAGCGCCATCATGATAACCACTAATCCCAGAATGGATGCTGTGCTTTTTTTTTTGCCTGTTTCCATATGATGGGAGGGGCCCTTCACGAATGCGAGGCTCTTGAAGGAGTGACTAAGAGCGGTGTTTTTGTTTCCAAACTGTAAAACATTTAACAGCTAAAGGAGTATGAATCAAACCTAAATGTGGTGAAATAAATCTGATTTCAGAAATGACGCCTATTCTTCTGTTTAGACAACCGACGTAGCAGAGAGCGTTTGTCTGGCAGCCAGCAACTACAGTAAATTCCCTTCAGTCAAGGTTCAGTGCTGTTGTCTAAAACAAACAGAAACATTGTCATTCTTGAATTTCTGTCAAGCAGAAGAAAAGTTGCCTATTTGTATGACAGAGACAAACCCTCTGTTTATAGTATACGTTGAGAAAGTTAAGCATCTCGGCTGCATACCCCCAATCTACTTTTATAGGGATCCTATGTGATAGACCAACACTCGTGTTCATTCACCGTCTGAACTGAAGAAAACATCGGCACCACATTATGCTTCCACCTCCTTGTCTTAAGTCGAGTGACCCTGTATTTACTCCAACCAGCCTCCTTGTCCCTGTTGGAAGAGACGCATCCCTACGGCATAATGAGTCCACCACCGTACCACCAAGTCTTTTTTCAGGTTTTCTATGGGATTACTCTGTGACACTCCATTGACCTTTCCATCAACCAACTTCCCTGAAAAGACTTAGACAACTTTATTTGTCATTCGGTATGCACAAAGTGCGTACAGAACGAAATTTCGTTTCGTACAGCTTTTGTAAATCGCAGTAGAAGTTAAATCACAGTTTTAGGTGCGGCAGAGATTTAGAAGTAAACAGTAGATTTTTAAATATACAGTATACAAACAATTGAAATGTAACAAAAAAAGAGACATTATTTATGTACAGATTGGATTGTGCAAGGGCATTTGTGCATGAATGCATTTATTTGTGCAATTTTAAGACTAGGAGTCCGATAGTATTTGTAATGCTATATGAGCTGCAATGATGCAAAAATGTGCAAAAAATGCAAATGTGTGAATATATGAGCTGCAATGATGCAAAAATGTGCAAAAAATGCAAATGTTGTGCAGAGTTTGTGGGTTGTAGTTTAGCAGTTCAGCAGCAGTTTAACAGTCTGACGGCAAAAATAGCATCCCCCATAGCATGATGCTACCACCACCGTGTCTCACTATAGGGACACGGGCCCATGGTGGTCAAGGAGTTTGTTGTATGTCTCATTAGAACAGAGACACTGTTTGCTGTGCCCCACTGAAGGCTGGCAGCATACTTTAAACAGGGTATTTTATAGCTTTTTTCAACAATGGCTTTCATTTTGCCACTCTTCCAAAAAAAAAAAAAGTTAGGCTTGCGGAGTGCCAAGATAACACATATCTTCTTGGCTGATTTTCCCACTTAAGCTGCAGAGTTAACTGAGCCCCTTGGTTCTTTCCTATCCAGTGAATGCTTAGAAGGGTGGCCATGTCTTGTTTTTCAGTTGTGTCATGCCTGATGTTTCTGCTCTGCTCCTTGGTCTTCATGAAGCAGTTTGTTCACAATTGTTCTCTAGCAAATCTCGGAGGCCCTCACAGAACAGGTAGATTTACACAGACCTAAATTACATGCATGTGGACAAACTGACAAATTAGGTCTCGTCTGAAGGCAACTGGATGCACTGGAATCTGTGATGGGGTGTCAGACCCCAAAGAGGGCCTATTAAAAATGTACCCCATACTTATCAGACTTTTATTTATGAAGAATCTGAAAGCTGTTATTTTCTTTCCATGTCCCTATAATGCACTACTATGCCATCCATCCATCCATTTTCCAAACCGCTTTATCTCTCATGGGGTCGCGGGGGGTGCTGGTGCCTATCTCCAGCGTTCAATGGGCGAGAGGCGGGGTACACCCTGGACAGGTCGCCAGTCTGTCGCAGGGCAACACAGAGACAAACAGGACAAACAACCATTCACGCACACACTCACACCTAAGGACAATTTGGAGAAGCCAATTAACCTAACAGTCATGTTTTTGGTCTGTGGGAGGAAGCTGGAGTACCCTGAGAGAACCCACGCATGCACAGGGAGAACATGCAAACTCCATGCAGAAAGACCCAGGGGTGTACTTGAACCCAGGACCTTCTTGCTGCAAGGCAACAGCGCTAACCACTGCGCCACTGTGCAGCCCTAGTGCACTACTCTGTGTTGGCCTATTACATAAAATCTCAATAAAATGCCTTAAGCTTGATGGTGGTAACAAGATAAAAAACAAAAAAACTCAATGGGTGTGAATACTTTTGCAAGATGATGCAGAAATTTGACAGAGCTCAGAAATCTGCTCAGCAGTTGCCCGAGTGCAGCTGCAGTGGAGCCCCGTCTCATTTGCAAATGAAACGAACTGTACAGTGATTCCGCCGTGCTCTGGTGTAAGCGGGGATTAGTCTGATTTTAAGTGTTTGCCAGGCGCCGGCGCTGCGTTAGGCACACTAGACGGCTGACTAAGTTGGCATCGAGGCCGGCTGCCCGTGCCAGGCCCCGTTAGCGGCAGGTCGCCTCTGTGGAGGAGCAACAATGCGGATGATCATAATTCGCTCATCAAACCCGGGGGGAGCCTGATTGCACACTTCAGCGGGTATGAAGTTTGTCGGCTGGAATCCCAAGAAGAGACTCGACTCGACATCCTGTTAGATGGGTCCGTTTTTTTCCTACCGTTTGCTCTTGACTGCTAAGAGGGAACCGATGATGGCCGCCTATTGTTTGGCTTCGTTTTGTTTGTCACTATCAGCGTTTTGTTTCTAATCCCTTCAACTCCTTGAATTTGCTCAGACAATGACGGAGATTTCTGCTCCGCAGAGAGCCTTGCATCAGTATGCATTTTGTGCTGAAACCAGTCGAACAAGTGCTAAGTGCTTTAACAGCGCAGGGAAAGGCTTTTGTGCGCCAGCGCGCGACGGTGCCTAAACCTCCGTGCGACGCGGCCACGACTCAACATAAATACAAAATTGTCAAGAAAGCCCTTTTGGCTCGCATGTTGTGAAAGTCAAGGCGAAAGGGAGGCGATTCAGCAACCAGCTGTGTGGTAACACAACTACCTGACACCATCTTAAAGAGTTCTTGATAAAGCTTTTAAAGGCCGACGCTGCGCTTGTTCAAAGAAAAAAGAGGAGAGAGGAAAAAAAAAAAATCTTCCATATCTTAGAGCGAGGCCATGTCTATTCATTAGAACTGTCACGGGCACTAAGGGTTCCTCTGAGTAGCAGGCTGCTAACAGCATGCTGACAGGGGTTAAGCGACATGTTCTGCTGCTACGCTCCGGGCTGCGGCGCGCGCCGAGCTCAGCCCGCTGCCGCTTAATAGACACAGAGCGCTCCTCTGTCTGAATGTACAGTAAATAGAACCCGGGAGAGTCTCGTCGGCGTTTTTGTGTTCATGCGCCGACGAATAATTCCGATGGCTCTCCAAATGCATTCGCAACAAAAGGTGCGAGTGGAACCGCCGAAGCATCAGAGGAAGACTGAAAGGCAAATGATGGTTTTATTCAGGACTGCGCACAGTCCCCATTCACCGGGGCGGCCTTGCACTCCTGTGTGTTTTTAACAAATTAAAAAACAAATGGAGGGAGATCGCGAAATTGCAACACCTCCCTGCTGCCGGCACAACAGACGCTTTAATTTAGGATGCGAGCGAGGTCGCGTGTGGGAGAGACATTCCATAAAATAAAAAAAAGGTTGCTTAAGACGAAGGGTGGAAGAATGGAGCAGGAAGTCTCTCCACAGGTGAAAAAGGAAAAAAAAAAAAATATCCAGACGGCAGCGATGATGGGGGGAGGAGGGGGGGGAGATGCAATTAAATGATGCAGTAGCCTATTCAAAAAAAAAAAAAAAAAAAAACTAACAGAAAAATAGGCTTCAGGCTTGAATACTTATCAGCGGTGAAAGCAACAGAAGGAGAGCACACTTAATGAATGGATCACCTCGAAGCTCATTAGGCGAGGACTGGAGTACAGTTTGACGACGCGCGCTCAAGGATCCCAGCAGCCCGTACGAACACTTTACGAGGCCCCCAGTCAAACGCGCTGACGCGGTGCGACGAGGCCGGCCCGGCGACGCCGAACGCGCTTCTCTTGTTTGATTCTGCCTAAGTGTTCGCCCCTCGTTGTTTACTCTGGGATAGCAGGTACGTTAATTAGCAAACAGATAAAAGCTGAGCAGGAAAATTGAATCGTTTGTTGTTCCTGGATGAAATACTTCCAAATCTATGAATAGAAGAGGAAAATTAGAGCGGCACTCATCAGGATTGTCCTTGCTGGTACTTATTTCCAGGTGTTCTCTCCAAAGCCTGAGCTGCCAATTTTGACTGGTTAAGATTTTCTTTTTTCCCCAAAGAACAATGATGGATAAAATATTAACAAAACAATTGGCAATTGTTCTCAGACCGGGATAATAGTTTTGAGTCCAACATAAAATCAAAGAATCCCTAATTTGATTTTGACTAAACCTGGCTTCACTTGCCGATTAGTGATCAGAGCTTTATTCATGCATGTCTTGACAAAACATTTAGTTTTCATTCTCTAAACCAACAGGATGTGTCATTTTATTGAAGCAAACTGAATCCACAGGAGGGGGAAAATATCCATTTGTGTGCAAGTATTTGTGAGAGGCCTGGTTATCAAAGATAATTCAGTTCAGATAAAAAGTGACTCATTGTATTCAAAGGGTTCAAATGGGCCAACAGGAGATTCTAATCTAGCAATAACCTTGAGTTAAAAAGAGACCTTGAGTGTCACTGTGTTCAAGCAAAACAGTTCAAACTAAAATTTAGATCATGATCCAAATATTTTAAAAACAGAAAAGAAAGATTTTCCATTGCTGCTATAATATTATGATATATTGATTGTTATTAGTATACATTTATCAGTACCATTCAGTTATTGTTTTTTTTTTATTATTCTGATACATAGAGGCTTTAGCAAAAAACAGAAAAACATCCACATAATTTAGTAGTTATTTTCACATGCTTTTTTCTATAATTCTTTTAAAGTAATAGTTACAGAGATAGCAGTTAATAACGTAATATAAATAACTCTCGAGGTCTTTATTTACTGTAAATCCAGATTTGTTTTTCCTTTTAGCTAAAACTAATAGCTAGTCCAAGACAAGCCAAGCTCAAAGTGGACCATCTTAAAACAACTTCAATCATAAAATAGTCAAAGTGGTTTATACCAGCACCAGCATATAAACCGCTCATCATCATGTTTTATTAGACAGTTGCTTACAGAGAGGAGGATGACTATTTACATGGACCTTCAAGTGTGGAACACGCACCGAGAAAGGAACAGGTAAAGCATTCTGCTTTGCTCTAAGCTTTCAGATGCAGATAAGATATAAAACGGTCCCTTTTATAAAACAGCAACAGTATCTGTGATACTTTATACCTTATTCTTTCTATCTTGACTCTATATCTCTCTCTGCAGGTGTAGGAGCAGACTCTGAGGATGTTATCTTCACTCTTTTTCCTGTACTTTCTGACACCTTTTCTCCCTTTACTCCATTTTGTCTCATCCTTTTCTCTTACTTTTACCTTTCCATTTCTGTGTCCATTGAACTTGAAATAATCCCAAAATAATATCTAATAAAAGATTATGTTAGCTGGGTAATAAGTCAGGCTATCTGCTCAGCATCAGTCCATTCCAGCTGTGGTTTTAAAACAGTCGTACTCTGACAAGTGTGTCGCTGGTGCTCTTTCTGTGACCACCCAACACAATGACCACCCGTGTGTTTAATGATTGGAAACCATTGGAAAATTTTACATTTTTCTTTGGCAGGCAGTGAGCAGCAACAAGTGGGGGGGGGAGGCACAGCCTTGTATTATTCTATGCTCCACACCGCTGGGGAAAACTCCCGTCACTATGCACAAACGGTACGACAGAAAACATTAGCATTTTTTTGCTAAAAGATGTTTAAACTAACAAACTATGAACCAAAAGACACAATTTTTTTTTCTTGCCACTGATTGAAACAAAGGAGGTTGCTGTGCGTAGTTTTAAACTTATATCACATTAAAAAAAGAGCAGGAAAGGCCAAAACCCTTTATAAACCCACACAGACGCACACTATTTCCTTCTAAGCCAGTTCCTGTGCGGTAGAGAGCAAAGCTACCTGCCTTTCAACTCAAGACAGCATCCACTGCACTGCGCCTCTGGCTGTCCCATTCTAGCCAACTTTACTGTATCAATAACACAGTAAAACCTCTAAATGAGGGAGATCAAGGGCTCCTCTGATATCATCACGATTACTATCTGCACATAACAGTAAAGAGGGGTGTTAGACCTTTTTAGATCTGGCTCGCTTTGGGGTGGGAAGGGGCAAGCCGAGGCACGCCGGCAGGCCTCGGAGAGGGGAGCAGGAAAGAAAGGGAAACCTGTGTTTTCACAGACTGCAACTGTGATCTGACAGGCGAGGGATAAGCCACTTGTAATTTAAGATGTTCAAAGATCTTCTGAAGAGGAAGGAGAAAACAAAATAAGCGAGGACGACATGGTTGGACTCACTCTATAAGCAAGGAGAGAGATAGACGGCATTAGAGCGATCTAAAGTGATCTAATCAAAGGCTTTCCAGTTAGTTTAGGGTGATTCTTTTGCTACTAGGGACTCTCAGTGGAGTTATTTTAAACAACAGCTTTTAGGTGGTGTTGTTGTTACAGAATGACAAAATCCTACAGTAACTTTCAATAATTTACCTCAGCATCATATTAGAGAGTAGACTTTGCAGTCAAAACAGTTGCTGATTAGAGCCATATTGTATTAACATTATACATTTAAACTTTCTTTATATATGTAATTTGTACTTTTATAAGTAAATGAAATTCTCCAAAGAAAAATCAACAATGGATACGATTCACGACTACTGTTTTCTTACTGTGTCCTTTGATTGACTACTATAAAGGAAATCCATATATGCAAATCGATGAGCGACGCCACTTTACCCGTAGAAATTCAGACTACAAGGGATAATTAAAAACAATGCCAAACAGAAGAATCGATAAATTAATGACGATTTATATTTTTTTGGTTCGAGTCCTGGTAAACAGAAAGTACATGTTTCCACCGGTTATAGTTTTTCAAAGATAATTCAAATAATTATATATAATTATTTAAATCTAGACCTTTGGTGTAAAAACACTACAGAATCATTATTTATTGGAAAAAATGAACCCACAACAAGAAAATTAGTGTGCGAAAAAGAATAAGTGCGCCCCATAATAGTGATAACACATAACAGGCTTTGGTAATTATAGCACCGTGCTTTATGGACACACATCTCTATATTACTCAGATCCAACTAATGTACATAATCATTCCTGAAGTCGTGTGGAGGAACCTGGTCTGTGGATAAAAGTGGCATCTGCTTTTTGTACTTTTAGTTATAATTATTTTAGAACTTGGTAAAGATCAAAAAGAATATAATGTCTGCATATGAAACATCTTGACATGAACGTGACTAGATCTAGTCATTTGTCCATTCAGACATTTATTTTTAATCGTTTAGGCCAATCAAGGGCGTGAGTTAGGGTCCGAAAAGCCCTGAAACTGAAAGAGATGGAGAGAAGCATGTAACCCTAAGGAGAGGGAACTGTTCCCTCTTTTCCTTGATGACAGGGAGATGAAAACCACACACACATTTTCAACAAGCTACAGACTCACCGTCTTGTTCTGACTTGGTCAGCTCCACGAGCTTCTTCTGTTTCAGTGTGTCCACCACGTCGGCCAGACTTCCTTTACGGCGCTCTGGAGTCCCAAAGGTGAGGCCGATCACCGACTCTCCACGATCCCTGGGACACTCCTCTGGCTTGGTGGGAGAGGAAGCGTTAGTCCGGTAAGCGTAGCCGGAGCAGCCTTTGCTGCCTTCATTGTCCTGAAAAGAGAAAGAATCAAAAGGTTCAACTTCGAAGCAACAAACGAATGAAGATCCAAGAAGAATTCTGGTCCTGACTTAAACCCGCCGATTGTGAGCCTGAACGGTGACAGGAATTTCCCAGATCAGGTTTTTGAGTTTCTAACCTATCTATCAGTGGATGCACCATATGTAAACACTTACATTTGTCCTGATGACGCTGTAAAAGCTGAGTAAAGAAGAGTCAAAGACAGCTAATGTCAGTGAAGAGCTCAAAATAATGTCAGCAAAAAGCTGTAAAAACCTTTTTAAATGGATGTGTCTATGTGTCATTTAGGCCGAGAGAGAGCAAGACTTTCACCAGAAAACAAGAAGGCTAAAGAAAACACAGAAAAATGTGTGTTGTTATTCTTCTGAGCTTTCCAGCACTGCCTGTCACAGAACATGCTGGATTTGGAAATGTTAGCAGGCTTGGAAATCTCAGCCATGACTGCCTGCATGAGGGGTGTCCAAAGTGAGGGCAACAGGATCTATTTACGTCCCTCAGAGTGATTTTGTGGAGCCAGCAACTGCGACTCAAGGATGGTAAAAGTTTAGCCTGTCACAACAATGACAAGTTTTGTGACTCGCTAGTACTCAACAACGTTGGTCTGTATGTATACGTTCTCCAGGGAATACGCAAAGACGTGGCTGTTTTGTTTTTTTAATAATACTAGCACACAACTACACTAATTGGTAATATAAGATGCTAAAAGCAGTTCGATATTTCAAACCTATAATATATTTTTCTTTCTTGTGAAATAATAGTGAAAGGCTGTTTAACAGAGACTGGTCGCACACTTACTCTATGATGGCACCTCTGCTCCTAATAAAAATAATTATTAACTGATCATGGCAGGAAGGTGAGAAAAAAAATAAACTTACTATATTACAGTTGTTAGAGAAAAAGGAGATCAGTCAGCTAAAACTGGAATCGGCAGATAAAAGCCTAACAAAAAAAAACTAAGATCAGAAATTGGCCATAAAATTCTTGTGAATTTTCGCAAACGAACGAGTCGTTTTTATACATCTGAACACTAAATATGCTGAACTAGTTTTCATTTATCCCACAACTACTACATTTTATGTTCATATTGTGTTATTTTAGCTGTAGGTCATACTTGCCTGGCTTGGCCTAACGTTGGAATGGTCTGCAAATGTCACGATCGGGACTGCATTTTGTCACGGGCAGAATGTGACGATTACAGTAATTGACCTACCTGTCATCAGGAACACAGTGGTCCTACCCGGCTCCATGTTTCAAACCGCCTGTTTTTAGCTCGCTGTGGTTTAATGCAGCGACTGAGCATGAGGAGTTGAAGCCAAGCATATTAACTTTTCAGCAGAAGGAGTGTAAAATCACCAAGACTTGAGGATATCTCAGATTCCTAGAGAACAATGCAGGCAGGCTGGGATTATTTGTGAAAGGGGGAACTATTCTCTGCAATCATGTAACTCGTTTTAAATTAGCAAAATGTCATTCATGCATTTATCGCATTATAAAAGTAGATTGCTTTTATGACACACACAGAGCGTCTTGGTGAAAGTAGACATACAAGCTGCTTGTTCACAGCCTACTAAACATTTTTTTTTTTTCGAAGGGTCCCGCTGGTGTTTTCCTCTGCTGGTAAAAAGAGTCTATAATTATCAAGAAGATAATCCCCTCAACATGACCACATTGTCCCACACAACAGACACTTGAGCACAGGTGTCCCAACACCGGAGCTATTTCAGGGTGCTTCCTCCCGCCCCCTTACAGAGCGAGGGGATCGCCGAGAACTTTCGTTGGCTTATGTTTCAAAGACAACAGGCTTTGCGGAACAGCAGGATCTTAAGACGCCCTTGAAATGGCTCCAGTAGGGGCCCTGTGGTGCACTTTTGTCTTTAAGCAGGAGATACCTCTTTAATGAGAATTGGGGGACAGTGGGTCACTTGTGGGCTGTTCAAGAGCATTTCTTTCCTGCATGCAAGGAACGGCACACAATGGAGGATTCGGTGATCTGACTCAGGTCCGTGACAAGATGAAGGTGTTACAGTCCTTTGCAAAACTATTTAATCCATTGGAGCTTTTTGCGTTAAAACCACACAATTAGATTTGTTTTAAAGTTGCAGGATGCACAGTTTCCAAAGCTTTTCTACAATTTTCAGCACCTTTAAGGCTCCACTGGCAGGCTATGTGGGGACCACACAATAAACACGTAGACTCTCTTTAAATGAGAAAGAAAACATTTCGGCCTAAAATGCTATGTGTAACTGAAAACCTTCTTTGAACATGGTGCTGAACACATCATCGCCCATGGTGAAACATGGTGGTGGCAGCATCATGCTGTGGGGATGCTTTTCATCAGGAAGGACAGGAGAGCTAGTAGGAGTTAGTGGAGAACATTGGTGAATGCATTTGTTTTCAGTCCCCTTTACTCTTAAACCCCTCAGTAAAATTCAGAGCAACCAGTTGACCACTGGAGTCCACTTATTAATTATATAACAGTCCACCAGCGTGCAATTTATTCTCAGTGTCAAGTCAGGGATGTCACACCTCGCTCTGAGCTCAACATCCCCATAGAGAAACATGGTGATGGCAGCATCATGCTATGGCAATGAATTTCTTCAGCAGGTACAGGAAAGCTGGTTGAAGGTTATTCCAAAGTTGGATGGATGAAATAGATGAAGTTAAATACAGAGCTATTGTGGAAGAAAACATTTATAGGCTGCAGAAGACCTGAAAGGGATTAACAGGTTAAACCTGCGGTAAGTTGCAATTGCAGCAGGTTGCAACAGACATGTCAGAATGACAGAGAGGAGGATTTTGTCCAAATGCGGGAACCCTTTTTGTCATAAAATGGACCAAATATCTCTACAATCCTTCTGTACTATAACACTACCAATGTATAATGTCTAATACTATCTTATACTGTCTAAAATCTTATACAAAGTGCTCTATTGTTTTTTTAGGTTTTTTTTACTTCTCTTCTATATGCAGCCAATACATGTTGAGGACTTTTGAACTTGTTGATGAGCGGAATGTTTTTTCTAATTTTAAAAGTTGTTTTTGTGTGTGTGTGTGTGTGTGTGTGTGTGTGTGTGTGTGTGTGTGTGTGTGTTGTTGTTGGGGATTTGTTTCTTTAGTCTTTAGTCCATGTTGAGTATAAGTGATGATAAAGCTTAATAAATATATTATCAGAGCTATAGCAGCTATAGGTAGTTCTACACTAGTATTACCTGAGAACGGACTGGACAGAAATGCATGCTACACATTCTAATTCTTTTTTTGTACAAATAAAAACATGTTTGTTTTTCTTCCACATCACAACAATACATTACTTTTGTTTGGTCTATCGAGTCAAACACCTTAAAGTTGGTGGTTGTAAAGTTACTAAAAGTGAAAACGTTCAGTGGATGAGAATACATTTGCAAGGCCCTAGGTGTGCGTCGTTGTTTGGCTTTACCTTTAGTCCAAGACGCTGAACTTTGTAACTGTCTCACTGACTTTTTCGAGTCAACATGTTCTTCTGCTACAACTTTGTTATATTTAAGGGACAAAAACCCACAATTCCTCTTTTGATCTGACTTCTTTAAAGCTTCCTAGCATTCAGGAACATGTTTGCCCTGAGGCCGCTTTTGAACTTTGATACTGAAGCAAAAACAAATTAAAGTTTCAATACAGTTCCATGATGCTTAAAGTTCTGACAAATCACTAAAGGTGTCATCATATAAAACGGAATCTTAAAGGTGCTCATTATTAAAGACGCCATTGTTGCTCCATTGTAACAAAGGCCAGTCTGCGTCTCGGAACGGTCACGCACTTCTGCGTTGGAGCAGCGAGGTGTGTTTGACCACAAGGACGAACAACAGAAATCTCTTTCCAAGAACTTTCCTAAACTTAGAAGCTCAAGTGAATCCTGCCTCATCTGCTGGGAACCAAGAGAACCTAAAGCCGGGGAACACGTACACACACACATCCACCTGAGAACACGCTGTGGAGATGAAGAAAATCTGGGGGTGTAGGTCTCCAGAGGAGGACCCTCGCAGGGCAGCCTGCAGCACTGCCTGAAGCAAACAGACCAGAAACAACTACTGCTGTGTGAATGAGTGTGTTCATTCTGGGCTAGTGTATATATATGGATTTAAAAGGGTGCACAGAAGAGTGCACAATCATCATTATGCATGAGAATTTGCAGACCCAGTGCGCTCCAGCATGTACTTCATGGGTGTTTTATGAGCTGCGTGCCCCGAGTGTGTTCACTGTGTACACACAGCAACCGCGTATATTTTATAGAGCTGAGTTATGGCGACATATCTCAGTGTAAGATATGGTCCATTTCTTTTTTTTGCCGAGTTTGTTTCACGTCTCACCGTCACAGCGGGGGGGACCGTTTCCCACTCCACGTCCGCCGCTTTCTTTCCGACAGGCTGGAGTTCGTCCGGGTGGGGCGGATCGTGCAAAGAGGGCGACGCCATCTCCGTCGGGCCTTCTCGCTCGTCTCCGGCCCAGGCTGCGTTGTCCTGAGCCATTACATCCGCCTCCTCAGACGGCGGCTGAAAAGGAGGCGTGGCTCGCATGGAAGACATCATTCTGTAAACAAAAACAAAAAAAAACGTTAATGGTTTGATTCTTAAAATGCATCTAGAGTAACTGAGAACATAAAACCTTCATGCAGAACACAGCTTTCTTCTTTTTTATAACCTGGATGTTCAAGATATTGAGAACAAAAGTCAAACATCTATCTTTTTCCTCTGCCATAGATTCAATTCTGCTTTCCCTGTACCTCAGAGCACAGTGTGCTGTTAAAGTATTCACGTGACGTTTTGTCACGTTGCAACCACTTTACATGATAAACCAGCACAGATTACTGCATAATTGTAAAGGGAAAGGATAATCATAAATTGTTTTCAAAGGTTGTGTGCAGTGCATTAGTTTAAATCTCTGTCCTGCTGGAAGGTAACCATCCAGGTCCAGCCTCTAACAGGTTTTTAACCCTCTATTGCGCTTTGTTGACCTTTCCACCATGACCATCCCTTTCCTTGGTGAAAAAAGCATCCCCACAGGATAATGCTGCCACCACCATATTTTACTGTGGGGATGGAGTAGTCAGAGTTCTTTGCAGCATTAGTTTTCTCCACGACAGAAAAAAACTTCTCGTTGCTTCACAGTAAAGGTTGGGTGTGCAAAATGTGAAACCTCTCTTTTTATATTTATTGTGGAAAATTGTAAAAGCTACTGAGGTCAATCCCATCTCAATCGGATGGGGTATCAGATAAAAGGGGGTCTTCATACTGATGCATGCTAAAGGTTTCAGATTTATATTTGTAAAAAAAAAAAAAAGAAAAAAAAAGAAAGAAAACCACAGATCCTATTCTTTCCACTTCACAATTATGCCCTACGTTGTGTTGGTCTCTCATATAAAATCCTAATAAATTACATTGATTTTAGAGGCTTGAATGTTCAAGGTGTATGAATACTTCAGATGGCATTTTGATGTGGTTTTCTATTATTACGTTATCTAGTGCTTAATGTCAGCAAATAACATTGCACCTGTAATCACGTTTCTTATATCTTTTTACAATCCAGGTTATGAGAATTCCCTTTTCGTCTCTTATTGCATTATTTACATATGCACACGTAATGAGTTTTAACAATCATTACTGAGTAAAATCAGCCACACAGTTGACCAGATCCACAGAGAAGCCCAGAGTTCAGGGACTTTATGCTTGCCATAGAAATAATGACAGATGTAAATAGCTGCTAAAGCTTGCAGCGTGCACCAGGTAGCAATGCTTCGGCCCGGTGAACCCAAGAGAAACTGATGTGATCAGATATACACAGGAACTACGTAGAGTTTGTTTTAAGGACCAAACACTTCAGATTTGAAAGCACAAAATCCAAAAGCCATAGGTTCTTTAAAAAAACAGAAACATGAAGGCTAAATATTCTAATTCCAGCTCCAACTTGACAAAACCCTAAGAAAAATATAAAGAACATGTTTATATATGGACTCAAATAGAAAAATATCTCTTAAATATGCACAGACACGAGAAATCTGTTAAGAAAATCTGCTGTCACTGTTACAACATCAGAAATAATGTTCAGAAATTCAAGTTGGAGAATGTATATTGTTAGAGTAAGCTTCAAATTAAGAAAAGGCACAATGAATAATTTTATGGTATTTCTTGTCTTGCGGGCCCTTGAAAAATCCAAATGCACACAGTTATAAAGAATAAAACTTAATCTTTATTTGATAATTGCCAATACAAACTATAGAAGTCAGGTTGGATGTTTTTCTTGCTCTTGCCACCAAACACAGCCCAGCTCCGTGCATGAATACATACAACGTCTGTGAGGCAAAGCGAGAGAGCAGCTTCAACGTCACTGTTCTGTAAATCAGAGCGAGCTGTCCATCTGATATATGGAGTCCCCGGGGTGCTCTTAAACATAAGTATGGCCTTCTGTTAAAGAGGTATGGGCAGGTTTGCACTCTGTATATGTCAAGGTAGAAAGGATGGTGAACAATATTCAATTTAGAGAGAGGCTAAAGTACTGGAAAATAGAATAGACCTGAATGTGAAATAGAACAGACAAATGGTGAGGGAATAACAGCTCCTGTAACAAATTAAAGGCAGATTAATAGAGAGTGAAGATCAAATGTACAAAGATACAAAGCAGGATCTCTGTTTGGATATGACTGTTTTTCCCGTACTTTTTGGGCCATAAAGTTCTGTGCAGGTCTCTTTTTACGGCCTCTTTTGGAATGCACCATCTAATGACTCTGCAATGCAGGTTAAATCAGAGGAGGGTCGTGGATGTTATGGCATGAAAAGTGAAGCTTGCTCAACTCTGACCTGAAGATGTTGGAGAACCATTAATAGAGCAGCAATGTAATGACATACATCTGTCTTGTAGGCTAAAAACAAAGTGTACTAGTAATCTGTGGATGTTCTTGGCTGGGATGGCTGTTCAGGACAGTAGCTTGTACACAAAAAAAGTTACGTTTTGGTTTCATCTGACCAGATTACCTTTTTTTCACATGTTGATGAGTCCCGTACATGGCTTAAGGCATAATTAAAATAGGACTTGGTATGGCTTTCTTTCAAGAAGACCTTTCTTGCTGCCACTCTTCCATAAAGGCCAGAAAGGATTTGTGGAGTTTAGGAAAATTAGTCCACCTTTCGCTTTTCATTAAAAAAAAGGAAGTTCAACGATTTCTGCCAATGGCAAAAAGTCCATCTAAGCAATTATGAGTCTTCACCGTGTAGGCCAGGCTCTGTAAAGACACAGCACTGGACACCAAGGCTCCATTAACACAAAGGCATCTGTCAGAATTAAGAGAGAATATGGCACATTATAAAGAAAAGAGTCAAATGACGACTCTAAGCAGTAGCAAGCTGTTATTCAACAACTTGCAGAGTCCACTGCAAAACTAAAACAGCTATTATTCTAAACACTGATATTTTCAAAAGTGTGGTGCTGATATGAAATATTTTTTTCTCAAGAAAAGTAATTTTTGGCTGTTTACACTAAAAATAATCAACCATAAATTATTTTCAACTACTACTGGTAGTGGAGTTTGTATTAGGAAAGATGACAACATTGTCTTAGTTAAATAAAAACTTACCAAAATAAAATTAATAAATAAAATGAATAGATAATTAATTAATAAATACAATAAAAACTGTTGAGAAACGTTATTTAATGCACCCATACACTTCTGCACTTGTTGTTTTCTGTTGTTGTTGGTATTTTTATGACTGTAGTTATTACATTTCATTACAAACTTGCCACAGGTGTCATCTTCCTTTCACGCGGAGGCCGTTTCGATGCTTAGGAACAGGCAGGCTCATTCTTCACACAGCGATACGAGTGCTTGGGATATTAAGACCAGAGACGAGCAACAACTAACACTAATCTCTGATCAACTCACGGACTTCATACTGGAGTGATGAGGGAGCGGTGGGGAGCCGAGGAAGGAGAAGACAGAAGAGATCCTATATTTAGCTGACAATATTGCTGCTGCTGTGTTTATGAGGGTGCTTCAGTCTTGGTTTCTTGGAACCAGAGTCTCATATGGCCAGGAATGCCCAGACTCTCAACCCGCTGCCACTGATAGAGTTTCACCATGCAGGGACCATTAGGTTGTTGGTAAGTAGGCTGCAAGTCATTTTGTGACTGGCTGGAGAAGGAAGATACTATACTTCTTGATCTGATCATCATGCACACTGCCTGTTAACTCTTTGGACTTCTTTGTTTACCCAACATGACCAACCAGGGATCTTATGTGGACTGGTTGTTTTGACTATTATAGTTTAGTTGTAGTTCAGCTACACCCTGTACTGTGTAAGCAACCTTTTGACACCCTGTAGGTAACTTCTGTATGTGTAAGTACAGTACAACCATAGGTGCCCCCCCCCCATTAGTGGACTGCATGTACCCCATGGATTCCCCCTATCAACATACTGTGGGTATCCTTGAAAGTGCACTCAAAAGGTAGAACATTAAATTACATCACAATTGGCACCTCTTGATAACCTGGGAAGGACCCTGGAAGTACACCCTAACCATAGGCTGTGGTACGTCTTGCTGTTTTCAAAGTATCAAACAGGGTTATATGACCTTACCAAGTTGCCTGTTATCATTAATCAAGAAAAGAGGTGTACATAAGACCTGTTTCATAAAATAAATAAAATGCAAACATTTTTCCTGACATCAGGTTGAACGGAACAAAATAGGGTCTGTACACAGAATGGTTCTAAAAAAACTGGAAGAAAAAAAAAAAAACAGGGACTAGAATGGCAGAAGGACTTTGGCTTTTTCAGTCCCAGAAAATAAAATCTACCGGATGAGAACATTGGTTTAATACTCAAAGTCATTTTCATGCACATCTCTCTGAGCGACTTCTCCTCCGGTTCAAGAAAAAGCACCAACTTACTGTGTTCTCTCACCATGATGATTTAACGTCTGCCCCTTCGCTGGTTGCCTCCTAACATTTTTACAGCCTTTAGCTCAGAGGCAAACTTGACAAAACCCAAGTGGTGATAGCGCAGAGCTAGCTAAGTCCCCTTTCGAAACGTGGACAGTAACTCAGAATCCCTTTGTGAGTGGAAGAAAAAAGGAAAAACCAGGGTTGGAATTTGGCAGGAGAGCGTTGTTCAGATCTGGCCTGGAACCTGGCGACTTGGTAGGAACAATCAGGCATTGTGGAGCGTGGACGGAGAGGGACCTGTGACAGATGAGAGTGGGAGAGAGAGGGCCCCCTCTAAGAAAAACAGTGCACAAAGCGCCATTCACAGCCCAGGTCCTTCTGCCACTTGTGGAGCGAGAGAACTGCTCCGACAAAGGCCTCCAACTGGACCAATTGGGTGTAAAATCTCCAGCCGTCCCAGCTGGATAGAACTGAGGAAGTGGGAAATACCAAAGAGAAAAAGAGACGGAGAATAAGGGGGGGGGGGGGGGGGGGGGGGCAGGAGGACTTGAGGAATTGTTTGTCTTTTGGACAGTCCAGACTAGAAAATAAAGGAAAGGAGAGCATTCTGACGGTTTCACTGGAAACAAAGAGACTCTGTGGCAACACAATGCAAACCCCTGAGAAAGACGAAATCAGGACCGCATCATTAATAAACTTTAAGAATTTAGGGAAGTCAAGGATTTATTTGCGTTCCTGTTCTAAAGAAAACTGTCAGAAAAGTTGAACAAGTCATATTCAAAGCCCTGGATTTACAAGACTCACGTGTCTTGACAAACTGAGGCAGCAGAGTGACGGACCTGCAATGGAACTAAGAGAAGCAAGATCCGAAATCCTTTAAAGTTGAATAGAACCACACACAAAAAAAAAAGACTGCTGAATAGGCATGGGCCATTTCCCCAAAGGTTACAGAGCTGTCAATAAAGCTGTATTAGGCATAGAATAATAATGAGTACACCCTCCCTCACATGTTTGATTCAATTCAGTTTTATTTATATAGCACCAATTCACAACATGTCACCTCAAGGCACTTTACAAAGTCCGTCCCATCAAATCATCCAGACAGATCGGTTTTCCATGTTGCCATCCACTGCTACGTACATAAACACCAGTGTGGAAATAGTAACAATAATGCAAAACGGTGATAGTCAAGGTATGGAAGCTAAATAAACTGTACCCATAGCTATTATTTGGTAATGCTGTTTTAAAACCACAGTCGGCAAGTTGTTTAAAATAAAAGTATTTACATCATGGCATAAAAACGGTTTAAACTTTTTTATTAATAACAAGCAACTGTTTTTTCTTTACTCAAAATTATCATAACATGAAAATTTCACTCTAATCCATACATGCTTACTCAAAATCGGTATTAAAAGTAGTGGCCGAACAAATTAAGACACTTGGCTGACAAGCAACACTTAATTAGAAGCTATTCCAGTAATTTATTGTTGCATTTCTTAAAGATTAGGGACGGCTTTGCCAAAAAAAAAAAAAAAATCTCAAACCCACAAAACAGATGACCAGAGTTTTGCTGGTGGACTCCAGTTCTGCGCGATTGTAGGATACAAGAAAAGTGTGACTGAGATGCCGCTGGGTAGACCCGCAGCTTAATTAAACATCGGGTAAAAAGAACAGTTGGCCCTGCTTTTAAACCCCGGCTTTTTCTGGACTCTCATTAGATGGTCGCATAGCGCTGCAAACACAGACCACAGTCAAAGGTCAGACATGTGGAATGTGAGCATACACATGCTGCCCTGTTTTCTCCAAGAGATTCCCTTGTCCCGGCCCTTTTGCTAAGAATAGATAAACTCAACTGCAGCGCCCGTCAACCCCCCAAACCGTCCCGTTCTGCCGTTTGCCGCTCCAGCAAGAAAAGCCGTTTTGTCTTCTGAAACTCCACGGCGTCAACATAAACTTCAGTGTCAGAAGCGGCTCTTCGGTTGTGATAAAACCTACACACAGCCGCTGTGTTTCTGAGCCACAGCTGCTTATCACAAGCGGCCGCAGGTATTTTCTGACCTTCTCGTGACTCAGGTGAAACAATGAGGAGAGGTTAACAGAGGGCGGATGCTGCGCACAATTGTAGAGACGCATAACTGGCTGCATCAATCTGCTGTCAGGCCCAAATCCCTCCACTGCTCTCAGGTAAACAGGAGCCATTGTGCACCTCTGAAAAGCTTTATATATTTACCTTGTTAAAAAAAAAACGTCTTACCACCAAAGGGTAATGTTCAGACAGGGTGTAAGGTAGAAATGATAGGAATCTATTTTATTTAAGATTTAAAAAATAAATATAAAAATATTTCTAATTTTGCATTTGCTGTTTTTAATCAACCTCTTCATCAGGGATTTGGGACTTTTACATGAACTTCGGTACGCCTTTGCTTTTCTCCAACAGCTGAACGTAAACACTACAGTGAGGTAGCCCTACTTCTAAAATACCTTCTGTGGAGGAAATGATTGGTATGTGAGTCCGACACAGAGAAAAGCTGAAAGTGGTAAAATCATGAGGAGTTGTCTATAATTTCTAAAGTCAATATACACCAAGTTCTGTGGTTTTCTCTTCAGATTTTATACATGTATTTATTTGTATGTTTAAACTTGTATATCAAGGCTGTAACAGCACATACACGCATACATTTTCACCTTTCACCATTTCATGACTCATGTACTCAGCCATTACATATCAGTTTATATATATATAAGCATGAATTGTGAAGGTAAAGACTAACAGGCTTAAATCTAATAGCCTTTTTTCTTCCTAATGGCTTGATATTGTGTTTAATGATTTAGGTTATGAATCCTTTTCGATCAGTTGACAGAAATATGACAGAATTCGCTCTGAGCTACCTCCTGCTAATATTTATAGTGAACCTCTAGCAGACTATTGAACATTTGTTTGTATCATTAATTCGTAAAGCATTGAGGAAATTCCCCCTGACGGCTGTTTTTTTAACCGGTGGAGCTGAAGTGCACAACTTTATTTTGTGCCACAACTTTTATAAGGAAACACACGGAGAAGCATCACAGCAGAAGAGCATGAAGAAAACATCCAAGCCACAGATTGACGACTGCCCACTAGCATTAAAACTTTCATGTTCAGGAATATCATCCTCTACCACACTCTTGCCGCTGCTCTGCAGCAATAAAGGACAGGGCTATTATGTTGGAATTTATTAGGTGACAGGTACGAAAGAAAAAAAAAACAAGCTATAGCGTAAACCTAGTCGCCTGGAACATTCAAACATCTCCTCACAAACAATTCAACTCTTGGCAAAGACATTACTGCACACATACTGAACCATGACTTGAAAACTGAGGTACGTGAACAGCAACAGCTGATCACTAATATAATGCATTAGCACTTGGAGATGGCCCTTCTTTTTAAAGGCTAGACAGCCCCGAAGATGTAGGCAGAATTTATTTGATCAATGCAGGGGGTGAACTCTTTGACATTTGGTATCTTTGCAGTTTTTGGGTGTTTAGTCTCTAGCTTTTAGACGTATTAAACGGAGCAGTCGACCATGAAACATTTCATCCCAACTGAGGATCCAGTTGTACCTACCAGATGGAGACTTTTGTATAAATGTTTCTTATATCCCATCCATAGATTAATGTCAGGCAGTAAGGTTTTAGGACTCCAAATAAAAAAAAAGGAACTTTCTGTCTTGATTTGGGGATAGCAGCTATAATACTTTTAAGAACCATAATAAAACAGAAATAAAGCCAAATACAAATTATTTCAGAAAAGAACCATGTAAGAATAATAAGAATAAATATGTAAGTATCTGAGTAAAATGTGTTTATTTTATATATAGGTGCAAACTGAACATAATAGAAAAAGGCACAAAATGTGGTACAAACTGCCAAAAGCCCATTGACCCGGAACTATTGGAGTCAATATTAATAATAATAATAATAATAATAATAATAATAATAATAATAATAATAATAATAATAATAATAATAATATGGGTAAATGTTCTTATTTTTGGGATGAAACAAAGCATTCCTATGATGTATTAATATTCCAAATGTTCAGCAGAACACTCCTTTCCTCACAAGGGATTACTGATTATTTAAACAATCCAAAATGAAGTAGAATATCCGTCATCGGATGGACAACTGCTGCCAACACAGAATCTGTCTCCATTAGGCTCGTTAATGGAAATATCAATCAAAGCCAATAATGGGACCCTCATAAAATGATGAATGCATCGTTTATACCGCGGCCACAAGCCCATAGCCTCTGTGCATTAGGTCTCTGTGCTCAGGGCCTGTGCCTTGATGCTGGACTAAAACCGCAGACCCCTAGAAATCCAGAAATGCTCGTAGTGACCAACACCCTCCCTTGTGCTTGTTATTTTTCCTGGCACGCGAACACACCCATAGCTTACACAAATACAGCACACGTATACATTTATCTGCTTCATGGCAACGATGCAGAGCCAACCACTGAAGAAGCCATTGAAGACCAAAGTCAACACCAGCAGTGGCTCAGAAAGGGACCGCTTGTTTCCTCCAGCTCACACTGGTTAGAAAGGATGAACATTTTGTTTCTGAACCACGGGTTCCTCAGTATACCAGCATGAAAAATAGAAAACAGCAAGCTTTATTGTGAACGAACGTAAACGTCTGACCGGAGCTTCACGCTAGAAACCGAGCACCTGAAAACATTTCAACATTTCAACGAGCAGGAGTGGAAATGAAACTGTGACCTGTTTACTTCTCCACAGTCACAGACTCCCAGAACTCCTTCTGTTTCCATCTCGGCTTATTCCTTTTCCCCTCTGAGCTGCACCCTCTTACGCCATGTGCATCCTTCCATCCCACGGGCGCAATGTGCTATCAGGATCTCATGGAGCCTTAAAGCATGCTAACATCTCACTTAAAGGACCTCTTGACCTCTATAGGGACAAACATAATGCCCCAATAAGCTCATTACACAAGTTTTAATTTGGAAGCAGCCTAGTTGTGTGTTTTCAGCACCACAAGGCTGCTTCTAAAGTTAACAGTGCTCCTAATAAAGACGAGTAAGGGTTTAAAAAAAACACATGTCACAGTGAAAATGTGGATGGGCTTCTCTAATAATGCCCCGTTCTATTGCAGTTCCAGTGACAAAGAGTGGCTAAGAGATACAAGTTTCTGTTTCACATTTTATTTATACCTATAGGGAATGATTATTCATTAAGAACTCTCTGGCACTCTGATACCTTGAATTTTTTTTTTTGCTTTTAAAAGATGCATTATATTTTATAGGGATTACGGCTAGTTAAGTAAAAACTATATTTTTTCATGAGGTTATCGTACTGCAAACCAAGCTTAATCTATTTAATACGTTTTCTGACATCTTTATGAAACAAACCAATAACTGTGCAGGGTGCTCAATATCTGGTGGGAGAAAGTGGAAATCCCTTCTTTTTTTTTTAAGAACACAGATTAAAGTTTAAAATCGCCTTTAAAAAAGGTTGGAAGGTGTGATTTATTTATGTATTTATTTTTGCAGAAATTTCCCTACACCTCCAACAGAAAACGCACAGCTTCGGGCGGCCAAGCGGCATATTTCGTAGCAGATCAGCGCCTGAACAGCAGCTGTGTTTGGTTCTGAATGAATCCGGCAGATTAAACAATCATAGTGGGTGGAATTTCAAGGGGCTACGTTTCCAGCGTACCGCTGACAGTGGCGTCTATTTCGAGGCGATTTTAGCACTAGAAAGTTATCAAAGGAGCCGGCGCCCCTGTGACAGCTGCGCTCACACATGACTGATCCCATTTGCCCCGGGGCTGGCAGCAGAGGAAAGTGAGCTTTAGTAAGTCATTACGGGACTCGAGGGTCTCCCCAAAGCCGAGGACAATCATCAGATGGCCATGTTTGACATTCTTCTAAGGCAATTTAATGTGCTTGTCCATCCCTGATACATATTTATAATATACTAGATGTTCACTTGAGAGGGTATACAGGCACAGAGGAGCTAAAACTCCCATGAAGACCATCTCTGAACGCTGTTACGTTACATATCAATATTGGCATCTATTATCGGTCTCATACTCCACAATCTGGAACAGCAGAGGGATTACAGTTTATTTTGCGATATCAGTTCTTTTTCCACTCAATCCAAATGAATTGCATTTTTAAAACGCGTTATATGACAGCTCGGATGAAAAAGCTATTTAAACTTTAACGCAAACAAAAGAGAGCCAAACAAGGAGCTCCAGAATGTATCATCATCTGCCGCGGTGTCCAAACAGGTGGCTTTTAGAGCACCCGGGAGGCGTGAATGCCCGCTAATCCCAGATTAAGACTGACAAGGCGTTTCGCTGCATGGCCTCGTTGTAATCCCTGTTGCCTCTCTATCCTCTGACAATGAGCTTTGTTCCCTATTTGAGCGAGAGCTTTGAGGATTTCCTCAGCTTTGTTAGCGCGAAGTGACTGCATTATTCAAAGGCCAGCCACTTTCAGGGCCGCCGCTAAACATGTTTTCATTTAATTATTGACGCTCGTGAATGCGTAATGCGTACAGATGGTTGTAACAAGTGGTCCGTGCCCAGAACACAGGACTTCCTTTCTGTCATGTTGGCAGCATATTACCCTGTCTGTCAGGAGGAGGAACGGAGATGTTAAAAATGGGATTCCCAGATCAGTCTGACACTTTTACCCAAAAGATTTTACAGCAAGTGCAACAGCAAAAAAAAAAAAGCCTTCTATATTTTCACTCAGCCATCTGAAACATTGTTTTCATTCAGAGAAAACCTCGAGGAGGTGTGAGGTGAGCTGCTGAGCCGGCTGTTCAGCTGCGCCGCAGGAGCTGCTCCGTGTTTGGTGGCTGGATGCATGTAAAGCTGATCCAGTCCAGATTATTAGTTTCTGTAATGTGTCCCCCTGGTCTGACTGAAGCCCTCCCAACACAAGACCTCCCACAATCATTGGTCCCACTTAGCCCAGGAAAGACAATGTTAAATAATGGACTTTATTAGTCCTTATTAAAATAGACAATGTAAATCACACACGGTTGGCTTATTCGTTCATTCCAACTTCAAAATCGATTACATTTACACCATCATTTAGATTCCAACAGTCCTCCTTTAGTGGATCTTTGCTTCTCTACAAATAAACGCTATTTGCACAGAAGATAGGGTTGTCTTTTCTGCAAAATATTGCTCGTCAGAATAATAAAATGCAGAAATCCAGGTATTCGACTTGTTGTTACACATGAGAAGGCATGGGCAATTCCTATTAAATACATTTAATAGAAATGTTTTTAATGTTTGCTTTTTCAGGTCTTGGAACAGGCCTAAGAAGGCCTAAATATGACTTTACACAAGCTCATTTCTCCTAGTTGTTCGCTCATTGTGCACTTGGAGGTGTTACCACTTCAACTTATGATCACATTTAGCAGGTGGTTATTCTATATTTTGGTTTTCCTGCTTTTGCTGTCCTGCTCAAATCCAGATTAGCGTCATCTGATCAGTGGCTGATGCTCAAAGGTCCCATGCCAAAAACTCCTTTCAGAACCTGTTCTAGCCGGAGGTTTTGTGACATACATGCCTAATTCTTTTTATACCTCTACACAATTGGTGTGTTCAAGGCACCAATTGATCCTTCTTAATTGACTTGACCACAGCACTCCTGATGTTGATTTCCCTTTAAACATCTCTGTTTTTCAAGGTTTGCATTAAAAACCCATTCGATTTTAATGTTATTGATATAATACTGGCAACACCAGTTGCCATTAATCCATTTCCCCCACACCTCTCTGTTCAACTCCTCTGATATAATCTGTTGCCTTGAGCATCTAGGGCACTGGAATCTGTCATGTGTGAGCATCTCCTGCAGTGAGACTCCACCCAACACGCAAAAACACACAAAGTGTGAACTTGGTGATCAGCTAAAACATTTGTGATGGCATCCCTGATGATTTGCTCTTTGGCATTACAATATAAGAGTGAGACCAGCATAATAATTCCCACAAATGAAATTGTTTAAAGTGCAGCATATGATTTGTAAAAATGTTACTCGATCTGTGAAAACAAAACAGAGATACTTTATTTCCCAGAAAATACAGCTGAAAACTTCATCTTCTTTCATGAACCCAACCTGTTGTCTCCTGAGCTGGATTTATCATCACACCAATATCATTGAGAGTAGTAAAATAGAAAACACAATCAGTTGAAACTCCGCCCAATTTTTTTCATACTTGTAAAATGTGCAAAGAGGAGGCAGAGCCCGGTGGACCAGAAAACGTGCGGGGGGTGAGGGCTCAGCGTGGTCTGGGCTACTAGTAAAACCTAAATAAATGCTAAATAAACAAACTGAATGCAAATCTAATAAATCGATAACCCGAAAAATCAATAAAAGAAAGCAAAACTCACTATTCAAATTCCAACTTGCTATGCAGGCGTATAAGACGGAGTGGCTTTTATACCTCACAGCAGCAGAGCTACTGACGTCAGGGTCATCACAAAAACTTTTGAACCAAAAGCAATACTGATTCGAAATTCATTGCAAGACACTCGTTGAAACTTACGAAGGCACCACACAGATAGTTTTAGACACAACAGCATGATATTCAATAAATATGAAGTAATTTGTCAAAATAATAACCAGGATAGTATGTAGACAGTACTATCAGACAACCATGTTAACAGTTTATCTGCAAAAAAAAAGTTGATTCGGGGGTGAGTTACCGTTTGAAAACCTGGTTTGAAAACAGGTTTGCAAAAACCTTAAAAAAGGGTATATTAGATTAAAAAAAAAAACTATGTTAGGAGTATCTTTCTAAACTGAGATAATGACAGGCTGACCTGAAATAACCTTTAGAAAACGTGTCCACGCCAATCTGCTGTGTTGAGGATCACTAATTAATTAGAATGAGCGTAATGTTCAGTTTATTTGCAGACCATTCCTCGTAAAAAGAGAAAAAAAAATGGGACAAATGTTTGAGTACAAACAGTTTTCATGCAGTCATTTTGTTGCCTTTTGTCACTGTATGGGGATTCTCTGCCATCTCTCACCCGCACCTTTTATCCATTTCTCTCTCCACCTCACCACCAGGCTTGCAACATAAATCAAAATTAAGGGTTTCATTAGTTATGGATGATTTATTAAGACCCGTAGCTTATCTCTGAGCCTTTCAACCATATATTAGCTGACTACAAGATCTCATACATAGTTATGAGACATGTTGTTTACTGTATGGCAGTAAGGGTCATAAGCCAATAGATATTAATTATTGAGTAAGGCTCCTTAGGTTAAATTAATTGCATCCAGATGATAAATCATCTCTCTTTGTGTATTTTGAGTGCATATCTAAGTGTGTACCTTCTAATAACGACAAATTGGCAACAGCGTGTAAAATCTGTCTCTATTATCAGCAAGTGATGCAATGTTTGGAAGGGAGCCAGTCATTTTGGAGTCTCATCCGAGGGCTTTAACAAACATACTCCAGAGGTGCTTGTCCTCTTCAACACAAGCACATAAATTAGGCTTGTGTTCATATCAGAGTTCCCTCAGTCCTCCGTGTCTGCAGGATATAACACGGTTTTCCCTCATAAATCAGAGCGCATTTATCGCACTTCACATCAGACGCTGGCAGCAAACAGACAACCAAGATAAGGTGGTAAACATACACTCTCTTTGTTGTATTTTGAGTTGGAGAAGCTTAGATCATCTTTCCCCCGCTTATTCAGCCTGTCCCGAAACCGCATTTTAACAGACTTTCAGATTCCAAAATGGCAGCCCCAACAATGGGGCCTGGGTCCAAATTAAGTTGTTTTTCTTCTTCTTCTCCTCCTCTGCATAGCCTCTGTCTGCCCAACAAATTGGAAAACCTGCTTAACCCGTGGCACCTTGTGGTCCGGATCACTGAACTATAGGAGTAATTCAGGATTAGGCAAAGCTTGAACAGGTGAGCATTGGCACGGTTAGATCTGTTTCCAGCAAAATCGTTTAGTTAGACACTTTGTCTCTTCTTCGAATGGACACTGGATAAGGGAAACAGGGCCTGGTGACATGCATTTATTTGTGTAACATAAAAACACAAAGCGTTAAGCTACAAACTTCTCAAAGGTGTTCAGCTTGTGCACTGGTGCACAACTTAGACCATTGCATTGGTGTTCAGCTGAGCCCCAGATAAGTGAAACAATTGATGCAGCTAACAGGGAGATAATGAACTGTCCCTGCTTTACACGGACGTTAGGGGCTTCAAAATCCACAGCAAGACGTCACATGTCTTAATAAGCTTGCTCATATATTAATTTGCATCCATTTGGCAAAACGCTCAGATAAATAGCTCAAGTAAGCTGAATAAACTAATTGAGGCGTAAGTAAGGCTCAGAGCCCCCATAGAAATGACGATGTTGAATATGATAGACAGCACTACACACACTTTATTTAAAACGGTTTTATTCTGCCAGAAGGTTGGAAAAAATTGGAGTGATAGAATTCTGCCCCTCCCTCACCCGTTGCTGCACACCACCAGTCAGCTGGCTTTAAGAAGACTTCTACACATTTGTTTCGATTAAAGACAAATTCCGACTTTGTTGCAAATATTTCCGACAAAGTCAATTAATAAAACTATAAATGGTAAACAACTGCTATAGATAACGTTATTATAGCTGCTGTAATATGGTATATGTTAATGTTATGGCAGCCTATGGCTTCTTGGCTTATTGCTTTAAATAAAAGGAATGGCATGATGTTCTGTTTGAAATCTTTCTGTTAATACAGTGAAATTGGGGTATTTTTACTAAAATTTACAATACAGTAAGAATCTCATACCATCGCATGCCTGCAGTGCTCTTAGCAATGTTCTGTTAGTTGCATAGATTCCATGTGTAAAAATGTTTTGCAAATTATAAACCAGTACAGCTACACACCGAGTGGAGCATGATCATTTTTATGGATCAAAAGGACATATGCTACTTCTATTCCTCTAAAATGTGATGTGAAACATTATTGCTCACATACTATGTCTACTTCAACTGTCAGCTGAAGATTTCTAACCTTTCAAAAAAAATGTAACAATTGTCAAAACGGTTCAAAATGCTAATTAATTTTCAATAAATGGGCTAAGCCTACAAATGAAAAAAAAGAAAGAAAAAAAACATGCAATGGAGGTTCACACTCGATTTGCCAGACACAAACAATAGGTGGCCCAGCAATTAAGGGGTAATTGTTCACATACACGTGTATTCCCACATCCACTTTCCTGTGCCTCCTGGTGAATGACTAATTGGGGGTGACAGAGAACAAAGGAGAAGATTAGGAGACTGAGCCTGTGACACACCACCACAGGTCAGCGGCAGGTTTAGTCTCTGTGATTATGGATGGACAGGAGTCACCAAGGGACACAACCAGAGCCGACTCCTCTGCACCATGCTGAGCAGCCTATTCCAGGCCCTGTAGGTCAGCGCTGTAGAGGGCACGATGGTTGCGGTTCAGCGTAAAACTGTAAAGACATCGACCCATCACCGAGCTCCGCGGTGGAGATTTACAGTACACATGAAAGGAGCTCCCTGGATGCAAACGCTGCACACAGAGGAAGCAACTGCTTGGCCGACGTCAGCAAGTAAATCAAATTCTGACGAAAACTAAGCACGCTTTAGAAGAGAGCCCGGTTACTGCTATTGTTGAGGAGCAGCTAACATTGAAACGTCGCCTTTATGCTGACATTACTGCAAAAATCTAGGCCTATCTAACTAAGTTTGTACATAAAAAGTAAAAGTATCCCCCACTGGGTAAGAACCCACTCAGCTGTCCACTTTTTTCTTGTGAAAAGACAGCAGTCTGCGCTTAGTTTCAGGCGATCAGCTTTTTTTTTTATCAGCGCAGTCACTAATTGCTCGGTGGCCGGGTTGATTCTGAAGCTAACCAGGAGCGATGTCATCCTTCGGCTCTCGCCACAATGGGCCTCATTGGATTAAGTTCGAGCAGGCTTTGTTAAAAGCTGAGGCAAATCTAATCAAGGAAGAGACCTCAATTATGCTAGCATGTACTTAAATGATCAGATCACTAAAAATGAAGGAGGGGGGTTGGTTAGTGTTGGAATGTAATCAGCAGCCATTAAGGCCGGCTCATTCCGGCTGATGGCGGCTTTAAAATGAGATCCAGGAGTTTTACAGTAATGAGGAGACTGTCGTTTTGAGGAGGTGATGTTGGTTGGTGTTTGGTGGTAAGTAATTGTTTTCGTTCATGGTCACTTAAATAGTATTCACAAAGACACAAGTGCCTGGAGGTGCCGCAAGAAGATTATTATCCCAAAACGGGTGCTTATGATTATTTTAAAATCCTAACTTCAGGGTATCGCCATGCGTTAAAACGATGGAGGTAATTTCTGTTGCGCTTTGGTCAAAACAGCGATCAGGAACTAATGGTTTTTCATGTTCTACCCATTATCTTAAACCCTAAAAGATCTTATATGATCATTTTAAATTCTGAAATATCTAACTAACAAAAAAGAAAAAGAAGAGAGTCTTGGATGAAGTTTGGGGGGGGGGGGGCTAACAGCTGCCAAAGACGCCTCTTTCTTCTACAGAATGCTGAAGAGTGTAAAAAGGTGAAGAGGCGTATTGTTTGCTCGCTGTAATATGCTGGATCACCGCGACCTGAGGACCAGGTGGCGTTCTATGAAGCCACTGGTGCAACAGCTGAGACTGACCCTGCCCTCTGACCTCTGCCAACCGTGACAGTTAAAACAGGAAGCAATTATCTGGAATTTCAGCGAGTCCGGTGGCATCCCTCCACGGGAGGCCTGAGGTCTGAGCAGATACCAGTTGTCCCTAGCAACGTGCAGAAAATAAGACAATAGTTCATAAATTACTTATTTTTCACACACATATTCACAAGCTGGGTTTGTGGACAGTTTTTTTTGTTTGTATGTTTTTTGAGAGGAAGCTGGCTTGAAAAAAAATAAATAAATAAAAATCACAGAAAACCTTTTAGACTTGTTGTGCATCCGTGAGGAAAGAGCAGATGAAACACAATGGTGGAATAATAACGAGTTTCTTCAGGCAGTTTGCAATTCGATTCCAAAGAAAACCATTTGGTACAGGTGTCGTGATAAAAAAGTTAATTCTTTCTTTTGTTCCCAGCATTAATATGTTCCTCGATATCTCTTAGCAACGGTAGATTGGATAACAAAATAAATTCTACTAAAGCACAATGTGAAAGGACCTGACTCACAGGGCTGTAATGGAGCTGATCAGCAGATCGGAGCAGCTAAAAGAGGTGCGCTCGCGCGCAGATGTTACGGGCCTCGGAAGGAGGATCGCATGAATCCCTCAAAGGTCGAAATATCGATCTATTCTGAGGCTCTACTCCTCTTGTACCTTTGTTGTTTTGTTTTTTATTCACTCTCTCTGCTCATCCGAACCTCACATTACCTCATCAGAGCAGGATCTGCCTAAAGCCGCAGCAGTCTCCAAACAGACAAAAGCGCTCATCTCCAGGAAGCCGCGGCCGCTGCCTGTGGTTTTGGCGAGAAGAGAAGAAGGAGAGAAGCAAGGGGGGAAAAAGTGACTCAGCCCCACGGTCTCTTTCTTGCCTCTGCCGACTTCGGGATAAACGGAGGTATAAAGCTCAAGGGGAGGTAATATTTAAAGCAGACCTCATTTCAAGGGCAATAGAAGAGAGAAAGTGGGGTATGAGCTTGGGTGGTTTGGAAGCCACGAGGGTTGATCTATACTATTACTGGCAGAGGGCCTCGCACCATGGGCTCCTGTGCAGGCGAGGAGGAACTGCCGCTGGCTCGGCCCGGCCCGCTGCAGCTCCGCTAGCCTCTTAAGTAAACCAGATGGGCCTCAGATGAGATACTGATGTGGCATGAGTGAGCAAAACACCAGCATGCATGTAAGGATACACACAAACGAGCTGCTCCAAACCCAGCCTGACAAACCACCAAATGCATAAACACAAAACATATAATTGCTTTGCCACGGGACCTCGCTGAGGTTCATAACTTTTTCCAAAAAAACAAACAACCTTTAAGGTGTCTGCTACAGACCTAAATATATAACCCACAAACAAACTTTTTTGTCATTCTGTTGTACTGTTTACAAAGACTCGGAATCTGAAACATTTTTAAGCTTTAGATAATAATTTGAACTGTTTTTATTTCAGGGAGGAGTGATTACACAACCATCAACTTCAATGGGTCTTGAAAGCAAGAGTCGGATACACATATTTGAGTTTATTTTGGCTTTTGTATAATTTAAAAAGGCTTAAATGATACATACAGGCTCAAATATATACATCCATCTCCAATTAGGTTTGAACAAATGTTCCATGGTAATTTACATTTATATTCAAAGCCCTGCTGCCATAACTCTTGCTGGATATTTGAGTACTCTTCTTATCAAAGATGGTAGAGCTTATTTACCTGTTGGTTCATACATCTTCAGTAGTGTTGAGATTGTGGCCATTTCAAAAGCTTAATTGAAAACTTGCTGTATCCAGAACAAAACCAGTTTAGACATGTGTTGGAAATCATTGCTCTGGAGGAACATCCGACTGTCAAGATTTCACCCATCTGACCCAAACAGTCACCCCCGACAAATGGAAACTGGTTACAATGTTCGTAAATAACCCGGGGACTATCAAGGCTAAGCTTATTATAAACTAAAATATGGTGAAACAACAGCATCACTGTAGAGAGTGAAGTGAGTTTAACATCAACATGAACTAAGAGTACCAAGAAGGAAACCGAAACAGTCAAGCTGGTATAAAATGTGCAGTCAATTTCAAACCAAAGGACCCTGTACCAACTGGTGGTGGTAGCATCATGCTGAGGGTCTGTTTCTCTCCCAGTGAGACTGGTGCATCGAACAAAGTGGAATCAAAATGGAGGACTGCCTCCAAATTCTTCAGCTTAAGCTTAAATCAGTAAATAGTTGGTTGAAATTTCGACAACAGGGCAATGATCCATACTAACATCAACACTGATTTTGGAATCAATAAGGCAGGCTAATACTAAAGTGCTTTGCTCAAAAATGAGTCAGTGGCAGAAAACAAACCACTTTAAGTGTACTTTTTTTGATGAGAAGAGTGATCAAATATCCATGCAGAACGATGCCAGACCCTTTCTTATGGCAATGAAAAGTGTGTGGTTTCTCTTCAACCAGCCAAGGGATTAGATTTGAGCCTGTATGTATGATTCTGAAGCCGTGTGTAGGGAAAAATCCACAATAAATACAAATATGAGCTCCCTAAAAGTCCTCAAATGTAAGTTGTTGTTGTATAATCATTCTTCCCAGGGAGAAATAATGGCTCAAATGCATCATTAAAAACCCAAAAAGATAATGACCTTCATGCTGATGATGTCAATGTAAAGTTCTGATTGTCACAGTAAAATCTAGCTGGAGAACACTGTAAATCACGGGAAACATGCAGCTAACTGCAGAGAAACACTAAATCGTGTTACATTACTGTAATTGGAGCAAAGCAAAGTTCACATACGAAGATGAAACCGAAGGGGAAAAAAAAAAAGGAAATTGTTTTGCGGAAGTCAAACAGGCAACCTCAGTGGGTTCATTAGCTCATTAACTAATTAGCTTTCAAGCTATCTCAACAACCGCTAGCTATCTGTTTATGTTTTTAACTCCTCACACATGTGCCATTAGTGTGGTTATTTAAAAAAAAAAAAGGGCTTTGAATTTACATGCAGCAGCTGGTTTTTAAGATTTTCAGATTTAGGGTGGTTATTAAATTAAAATCCAGGTCGATAAATACGAAGCTACAGCTCCATTTGAGAAACATTTAGACCTTAATAAGGTTTGATTTTATTTTTCTATTTCATCCTTAAACCCACTTTAAGACTCAAATCAAGTCCTGACTTTCCACCCTCTAAAGATAAACACATTGTGAACTTGTTTCAGATTTTATGAACTGACAAAAGCCGCAGTTGGTTAGATCTCTAATTGTGCTAATTCTCCGCCGCAAGGCACCATTTTCCTTTCAAAATCCCCTAAAACAAAGACACCATAAATTGTTTCTGTCACGACTTCAAGATTGTAATTTTGTTAGGAAAACCCACTTGTAAGCTTACCTCTTTGTGATTAAATTTTACCAGTAATTACATTTTAAAAGGCACCTTAATAAGATTTCAAGTATCAAGAAGAACTGATGCAATTAAGATGACAGCGACAGAATTAAAAAGGTTTTTCATTCCAGGTTTTCCCCAATTTTAAACACAGTTTTTCCTCAAGTTCAGGTCAGGAGTCCGCTGACTTGTGACCTAAAATGATCTCCAAAAATATTTTTTATTTAACGTTTGCCTTCAGCTTAGTAAATCCGCTCAAGTTAATAATTCCAGAAAACTTTCATTGTCAATGTCATGGACATTGACATCCATGCTTTGTCTTCCACTTGTGAGGAGGCAAAGTTTGGGGAGAAATCCCAGATATATAGCTTATTAAGCTCTACGGTTATTTAGTTGTTACTATTACGATGTTTATTATTTCGTTTTATTTTCTTTTAGATGTGTGGTGTTCTGGTCGTACCACTTAATTTACAAAAACACCCTGGGAGTTTGACTATATCCCTTGTTCTCAACTCTTCGAGATGCACAGTACCTTTATGGTGCCAATGTGTACATATTGTTACTTGCTATGATACCCTATGGGAAAAGGATGTACATATAGATACACATCTCTATCTTTTTAATGTGCATTACTTCCTAATAAAAATATATATTAAAAAAAAGAAAGATATCCCAGACAGAAGTTGTTCTTCTCATGTCCGATGCTCATGGAAACTGACAACAAGAACAAGTCACGTTTGACACAGGCCAGAACTGTTTGTCCAGTGAGCTAGTTGGACCTAATCTAACGATGTAAAAGACTTTATACTTCAATACTGAGGTCCATTCGTGTAACATTACATTTTGTTTATGCTGAACTGGTGCCTGGTCTCAACACGCAGTTTGTAGCTCTTGTTGCTTTTTCACATTGAAAAAATTAGAAGGCAAAAGTTCATTTTACTCTTTTAGCTGTACGACCAAAAATAGGCTGGTGGTGTACTCTTGAAGATGAGCCTCCCACCACTCCACCATTCCATGCATTATCACTCTGATTTCTATTACCCTGTGACTCTGAAATGCCAGGGAGAATCAAACAGGACCCTTGCTGACCTAGCCATGACACGACTCAAGGGCCACCGGAGAGTGCCTTAATAAGTATTCTTAAACAGGGGGATTAGCCAGATGGTCAGATCACTCTTTTCTACAACCTCTCCCATCCGTAGATTTCCAGTTTTTGAAATCATCGGGTTTGGCCTAATTTAGTCTAGTGTTACCTACAGCACTATTTGACTCGAGATACAATCTTTATTGCTTACAGAGAGAAAGTCCATTAAAAGGCAAACTGTAGGGTCCCAGTGCTGAAAGGTTCCTGGAGTGATGCCTGTGAGAGCCTTTAAAAAGAGCCCCCTTTCTTCGGTAAACTGAAAGCAGCTATTGAGGGCGCACAGAGGAGAACACTACTCAAAGTGGCGCTCTGCATTCACTGTGAGGCAAATCAAAAGCATTCAGTATGTGACGAAGGTGGGGTAAAAAAAGCAATGGACATGCACAGGGTCTGCACATTTTCTTAAATGGACTACAAATTGTTCACTGTATTAGGACATTGTACTGACTTTCATTTATTTTAGTGTCTCCATTTTTTGCCAAACCCCAACCCCAAACCTTAACCCTTACTAGTATTCCCATAATCTGAGCTAAAGTCATACCTTAGCCTCAACTCTAAACCATAAAAACTATGACATCCATGACATTAGGAGTGAGCTTTGGTCTCCACAGGAGGTAATAAACAACCACAAAACACACAAATAGTTTTTTTCTGCCGTTATTGGACATTGTATTTTTGTTACATCATTTGGAAAAATTATTTTCCATTGCATTAAGACCAGGCTATGCTCTTTACAAGGAAAATCAGTCTTGAGAAGGTAAGTGATTATACCAGAAAAGGTCATAAAGCAGATACATAAACAAGCTCCCACACAAATGTGTATTGTTCTTTCTTTTCAAATTATATATATATATATATATATATATATATATATATATATATATATATATATATATATATATATATATATATATATATATATATATATATATATTTGAATAAGCAGAAAAACTATGCATCAATGCATCCAATTTCTTACATTTTTACACTAATCAAATATGTCTTGCATATATTTATTCTTAAATTGTGCAATAGCTTTACTTTTTTAAATTTCTTCATCTAAGCAATTCCACTAAGTCCCTCCACAAACTGATGCATCCATACTTTTAAGTGTGCTTCGAACATGTTTGCTTATACTGCATTTTCCTCCCATGTCATAGCTTCCCTGTCTATTGCCAAATAAATTTTGAATACTACTTGGAAGCATTTTATTTCTTGCTTTGAACATCACCTTAGTGGTTTTAAATTGTACCAAATCCATGCACTTCATGAATTGTGATTTAACCAGTACACATTTAACCTAACATTAAATCACACCTTATCCATAAGCGTAAAAATGGTTCAATCCCCTTCAGACCAGGCTATGATGCTCACAAAGAAAATCTGTCTTGAGAAGGCAAGTGATGATACCAGAAAAGGCCATAAAGAGGAAACATAAGCAAGTACACAAACAGACATTCAAGCTGCCGTAAAGATTATACTGATGAATGGTGCAAAACTCTTGTCTGGATTGAAAGCTTTTCTAAAGTGCCAAACAGGGACATGGAAGAACCGAGAAGCAAGCTGGTCCAAGGAAACAGTTTGGTGGGATCAAGGGAACTTACAGAGATAACAGACTTGAGCTCCAACACCCTCTTCTCACTTGTGGATGACTTTCAAACTCATGAACGTTGCCTGAAAAACAGAGAAAACTGCACTTTAACGCAGTGACTCAAATATCACACGACAAAATGCTGCTCTTTGTTATCGCCAGTTGAAGGGTATGTTCACTCAAATGACGAAGAAAGAAAGCCATTAAAGGAAGATTGTGCCAACATAATATTCTAAAAACATTTCGATACACGCCATTCATTATTTTACATCCTGACCCACAAACCGAGCTCTGATAAAGTCCGAAAGCTAAGTGGAAACTCTCGGCCCACCTGAGAGGGCTCTGAGGCCAATGTTCGAGACCGAACAGAGGTCTAGTGTGAAGTTCACAGCAGAGCAAACAGAGAATCAGTGTATTTCCTTCACAGCGCTTTCACTGAACAAACAGCATCACACACTCGCATACCACGCAAAGGTCTAACAAACAACAAACAGGATTTTTGGGCCACTTTGAAGTTGAAAAATTGCCCGCAATCCTTCTTAACCCAGTAAGCGATGCCTGATATTTACTTTTTAAAAACCGATTCCAGTGAAAGCAAGTTAAAAATGCCTGCCCGTCATATGGACAGCTCCCTATTCTTCGGCGGTCCGGCCTTAACGAGCCACTTTGACTCGGTGGGCTGACCTGGGGTCGGCCTTAATTTGGCCTCGCACGCCTGCATGCACACGCCACAAGCAGGCATTTCCAAAGCAGCAGGTCACAGAAAACAAATAATAACATCAAAGAGGTCAAGCTGCCAACAAAGCTCTTTGAAGGCACCGCGACCTGGAACCGACTGCCGCGGTTGGGAGAGGGCCCCAAATTGAGAAAGGATGGGAGATAGTCTTAATTAAGAGTGGGAGGTCAGTAATTCCAGAAATAAAGAGGTGAACAAGATAAAGAGAAACTTCAAGGAGGAGAGAGGAAGAGAGAGACGGTTCATCCGCAAAGAAGCAATACGTGCCGCAGCAGCGTTGTACATCAGCCGTGCCTTAACACAGCATCTAAGTTGTACAAAAACTGTAATACAAACATGCCTTTGATTCCACAATTTGAGGCTAATTCAGAGCAACGAAGAAAAAAAAATAAAAAGAAGCAAACTCTGTGCATGTATGATCTTTTATTCATAGCCGTAATCAACCAGATGATTTTCTCTTGGATGTATATTTTTCTCTCAGGGCACCATTAAGAGTGCACAAAGAGGCGCTCATAATAATGATAAACCGTCTTCAAAAAACATACTTTAATAAATGCGAGTCTGCAAACACGAGCATAAGATGCAGCTCCCTTTTGTTATGTCCAACACGGCTAATGGAATCAAAAACGGCATCCCTTCGCGATCAGCTGAATTCGAGACAGATTTGCTAGATTCCAGTTCACACTCCGGAGCTCTCGGTGACCCGTCTGAACGCGTTTCGCATGACTGCTGAACCAGTTCTTCTGTTTCCCCTCCATTTCACACCCTGCCGCTTGTCTGCAGATGGCAGGTCCAACACCTGGGGGATTCTGGGTAATCAGAGAGACAGCTGGCAGCCTCAAAGTAGAGGGGGGCCTCTAAACATACTTACGTGGTTAAAGAATATGCAAATTTATCACAAGCCTTTGGTGTAAGGCCAGTTTTTTCTTTTTTTTGTTATTTCAACATAGACCTGGATCCATGTATAAAGACTGTCAGTACCTGACAATGAGCTGCAGTTAGCAGGGTATCAAAAAGAGGGATATAGGAGAGCCTGTGGGTTCAGGTTCTGTGTCTATCTGTGTAGATCTTCAGGCTGCATGTGAAAAATGCACTTGAGCGATTGGTTAGCTTCTCATCAGGAGGTAGAGATCATAGCAAGAAGCAGATCGGTGGTATGAATCACACATATTAGCTGCTACCAGTCAGTATGGGACAGTTCACAAGGGTATTCCCAGTTATTTAGAAATTCTTCCTTCCACAGTGAGAAAAAGCATTTGCAAGAAGAAAAAAAAAAAGAAATGTTCCTGGATTGGACATCCCAGCAAATTCCTCACAAAGCCAGAGTCTGCAGTTCTCAAAGAGAGTACAAAGCATCTCAGACTCCACAGGACTCACTCGGCATACTAAATGCTAGAGTTTCAGGGTTTCCCCCAGAAAATGGGCTAATCCTGGAGGTAGGTGCCGCTGTGGGCTATGGGAAGTGCACACGCCATCACAAAGTGTGGGGAGACGCAACGTGGTGTGCATGGAGCTAATAACAGCTAGCATGTTCGCTATTTCGACAGGGAGGTTTTGGAAACTTTACTCACCGTTTTATGTCGCTCTCAAACATTGACGCATTAAAAAATAAATAAACAGACAACGATTAGTCTGACGGGGGATGGGTTGGTGAGTTAGGCCTGGCGCCCCTCCAGGCTTATAATAAGCTGGGGGAAACCCTGAGTTTGTAACAGGGGCTATTACAAAAAAAAATAAACAAGCATGGCTTGTATGGAAAGGATTTGCTGGAGAAAGCCTCTGTCCTATAATGGTACGTTAACACCAAACACATTTTGAGCGTCAGGGGCATCTGGTTTACATGCAAAGTCTATGGTGGATGCGCCTCTAGGAGCCTCCTGCAACGCATTTCAACCATCGGGAGCAGCACGTTTTGAGCTTTCAAGTGTCAGAATGTACGAAGAGCTAGAGTTGGAAAATCTCAACTTTTGCAGATGGACGTGGAGTAAGACCCCGCTATGTGACATAATGGCACCCTTCCGGGAATGACCACAAGTCAACAATGGAGGACAAACCCATCATCACTGTTTCTGCTCATCCTATTATCACTACAGAGACAGTAAAGGCCCTTAGCTGGAGGAGGATTTGGCGAGTAAGTTGGAACCTCAGGTAAGTTATCAAAACTTAACACGGAAAATATTTCCCCCGATTTGACGAAAAGAACAGGGTAGCTCCTCCCAACATGCATCTGACCAGTCTGTCCAGACTTTGCTCAGAGAGTCCAGGTAGAGGCGTTGGACGCCTTTTTGACACTCAAAACGTGTTATGTGTAAACGCACCAAAAGAAGTACAATAGCAATACAAATAGGGTTTTAAGCTTCTCTTAGGACGGCTGGAACCAAAGCAGAGCTGTTCGGCCATACTGTGCAGGACCATTTCAACAGTTCAGCATGGTGGTGGAGGGCTGATGATTTGAGCTTGTTTTACAGCCACGGTCATTGAGTTAATCATGCATGTCTCGGTTTATATGAGTATTCTTTATTCAGAGGTGGAGCCATTTGTCCAACACGGGTCAATCAAGCAATGAGGCATACTTTCTTTTTGCAAAGTCTCTGGATGTGAGGTGAGCTGTAAGCCTTCACATTGGAGAACCGCGCCGTAGAGCCATTCAAAGCTTCTTCAGACATCTGCAGGAAGCGGCTATACCTTTTAGGCCCGCTGTCCAAAAGCTCTAAAACAGTATATGACATGTATCAATTGGGCCATCTGAACTAGATTTAAACTTGCAGCTGTGAAGACCAGAGAATTATCTTTGAAAAGACAATGATGGGACATCATAGCATTACAGATAGTATAGGTGAAGTGAAGATAAACTGTTGTTCACAGCAGGGTCTGCACCTGCTGACTGCACACACTGAAACAGCCAAATATGCACAGTCCCAAATGTCATCCTGTTGCAGCTGTCAATGCCACTTGTGCAGATGGAGACACTCAGGGGTAAGAACAATGGAACTCTATTAGAGAGAGGCTATCTAAATAAGCACAGCACAGCATGAGACCCGGCGCTGCCACTTCCAATGTTCCAAATAATCATATGGGCAATTAAACTAAAATGAGCTTCACTTGACCCATTAATGATGAGTTTATGGTTTGTGCTGACTCTCAGAGGGCCACTGGTCATGTTGTACCCGAATATGATTATTTTTGCTTTTTTTCCCCCCCTGAGGGAGCTTGTATGCAAGCAGCAAACCTCCCAATAAATAGTTACCCATCTCACACCATGATACGTTCTATTATTGCACATTTGTTTCTTTTTCATTTTTTGCCAAACCTTGTACCCAACCAACTTTCATGACGTTAGTAATTCACAAAAGCGAGTTTCTAAGATGTATTATTTTCCAACAGAGATATTCTGGAGAAAAATTGTCCTGGATCACATCCATCAGTTGCTTATTTGATTTTTTTTTTTTTTTTTTTTTCATTTTTTGGAGAGCAACAGCCTGCCAAGGGAATGTTGGTAAAAAGGAAAAAAAATATAATAAAATAAAGTAGCTCATGAACTTGTTTTAAGAGGGCATGGTACCAAAATTCTTTGGTTCTGTTCTAGCAAATCAAACCCATTCTGTCCTCCAGTAAATTAAATACATCTGTCAATTCAACAGCGATTAAAACCGGAAGCGATGATTGAAAGTTATTTTGTTTTTGATTGGGTGTTGGGACTGTCACACTGGTGGTAAACATTCACTTTTGACATGCCATGTGTGTTTGGGTTTAAAGCCAGCATATATATATATATATATATATATATATATTTATAGCGCCTTTTCTGTGATGGCTCTAAAATAGTCGGTCTCGTCACAGAGGAGGACGAGTCAGAGTACAGACAGTGGATCCAGAGAGCTTTGTAGACTGGCGCCAGCAGAACCATCTCATGTTAAATGCAGGGAAAGCAAAGGAGCAGGTGGTGGAGTTTACCAGGGACAGACCCACCTCACTGACTCAGGAGAACATCCAGGGAACTGATGTGGACTCTTATACGTACCTGGGTGTTCATCTGAACAATAAGCTTGACTGGCGTCACAACACTGATGCTCTTTACAGGACGGGTCAGAGAAGGCTCTACTTGCTGTGGAGACTGAGGTTTTTGGAGTGCAGGGGGCATCAGCCATCTTCGATGGTGTGGTTTGTTGGAGCAGCAGCTTTATGTAGCTGAGAGGAAGCGGCTGGACAAACTCATAATGAGGACTAGCTCTGTCCTGTGATGCCCCCTGGCATGGACCAATTGCAAGTGGGAGACAAAAGGATTATAAGAAAAATAACATAATTGATAGACAATGTCTCCCACCCTATGCTGTTGCAGAGCTGAAGAGCTCTTTTAGTGACTGAGCACTGCATCCTAGATGCTCCAAGGAGCGTTTCTGCAGGGCTTTCCCTGCTGTTAGACTTTATAATCTTTGCTGCTCACTACACACTCAATACTCTTCAGAACATGTTAATGGTTGCATGGGTTCTGATCTGATCACGGAATCGTTTACAGTCTGTCAGATGCTATAGTAAACTTGCACCCACCTAGCTACTTTAACATGCTACTGTACCATCATGCATATCGCATACTATGTCAAACTCTGTAAATAGGCTGGTGTATTTTTCCACTGATTTTTGCACTGTTAACTTGAATATTTAATCTTTTAAAGGAATTAAAGGAATTTTATGTAGACAAATCACTGTTGTCCTATTCCATCTTATGTTGGTCCCTTGGATAAAAAGATGGAGTATTAGATGGAGTTACAGCAATAAGTACACACAAAGTCCAAACAGTTTTTCTGTTTTTGACTTCCTCTATAGCAACTCCGTTGACCAACTCGACATGCTAGTTGTGTTGGTATAGGTAATCATGTTCATTGATTTGTCTTGGCAGTCAAAGCTTAGCTCTAGGAAAGATATCACACCTGATGACCACTCTAAGCAACACATATACTAATGTATTTTTTATGCATTACAACACCAAAGGGGCATATTCATAAATAAATATCACACACAGTCATTGCAACACCAAAAAAATGTATTTAAACCAGCAACTATCACCACGTTTTATGTGCACGGAAACCATGTTGGATGATGAATTCACTGCTTTCCAACTTTCCGAGTCCTGATTCCAACTTCAGGAGAACAAAAAGAACGTATCATAATCTACTTTCATGCGGACGATGAAATAGCTGTTTTGCTGCTAAGTTGTCTTAGAGGAAGTTGCAACTAAAATCCTCAAACATGCCCTGTGTCTAATCTTGTGTTTGAAAACAGTCTGACCAATATTCATTTCAGATTTCAGATTTTTAAGTTCTCAGTTTTTTAAGTGCTTACCATCAACATCTTAGATTTCTGCTTATGTTTTAGCGCGTGTGCGTTGTGAATTGTTTTTTGGGTCAATAGATGACTGGAACAATAATGTGTCCTGATTACATGTAATAATAAAAAAAAGAGATGGTTGAAGGAATGACAGAGTCGGGGCAAACTGCTGTGGAGGGCTTTTAAACAGATGGGACAAAGGGGAGTTGTGTTTTGGGTTTTTTTCTGAGAGGAGTTTGAATGAATGAAATGCTTTTACGTTCCCTTCGCAAACAACCAGGGAAAACACAGCAAGAGCTTAAGTGACAATATGTATTCTCTCCCAAGTTGCTGTGTGTGAACATGAAATATTGCTAAAGCACAAGGTGGGAGGGGGTGGGTGAGAGGGGCGAAAGGGGCAAGTGCCAGCACATACATCTAAACCTTACGGCTCTGCTCGCTACCCTTAAGAGATTACATTATGGTGCTCACCATTGTTGAACTCCTTCAAGACAAAGCCTGTTCCACTGTGCAAACAGCACGCCTTCCAAAGATTGTAAAAACAAGAGGTGAATGTCAAAGGCAAAAGTGAATAGGATCTCTCCCTTCTTTTGTCAAGCGAGTAAAGTATGCACAAACACATCACTGCGTGACAGAGAAGAAAGGAAGGCCTTCAGAAGGAAGGAGCCGGAAAGAAGTTGGAGCGTCTTTGCATGAAAAGGCCAACACCGTGAGAAGTTGCCTGCCTGACTCTTGGGTCTATAGAAAAACCCCTCCATAAGTATTTAAATGAAAGACCTCCACGAACACAAAGGAGGTATTTCGTTCGAGACAAACATGAGGGATAATAGAACGATGAACCTACGGCTGCCAAGAACAGGAAAAATTACAAAACAGCACTGGGCCACCTCCTCAGAAGGGTGCAAAGAAAAACAAGACAAATTTGACAAATTGACATTTTCGCTCAGTTACGGCAAATTGAAATCAGATGCATGAAGAAGAGCCAACGCTGGCTTAGCTCTCAGCCTAAAGTCAACCTGGTCACAACCCGAACAAGGCTTTAACTGTCGGGGGGCAATTAATAAGGGCGACCTCGGCCCTCCCGCGCCCCATTCTTTAATTTACAAGGCCAGCGCCAGCCTGTAATTAATTGCTGCGTGCATAAATGTAAATGAGTCCACTGGGGGAGCCGAGAGAGAGGGGGGAAAAAAACGGCTGTCAGGCCAATATTCCAGCGGGGAGCAATTTGCGAGAGAGGGAAATGATTTAGAGGACGGAGCACAAATCTGCTGCTCGGTTAAAGCGCGGAGACGCTGAACATGAGGAGAGACTTGTTGAGATGAAGGAGGTGGTTGGCACAAATGATTTAAAAAAGGACAACTGAAAGAAGTGCACTGGCAATAAATATCAATTGTTTTATTTCAGCCTTTTTTTTTTTCTTCCTTTCCCACATGTCTGATCATGAAATCCAACACATGGTTTTGCTGCCATTTCATATTCTTCCACATCACTCTGGGCCTACATATTACGTTACAGTGATATATTTTTTTGACAGAGTTAATGCTCATATTTCCTTATGTTTGGACAGTGAGCCTGATGCCATCATTTATAGTGAAGCGAGGCTTTTCTCTTTTCTTAATACAGCGTTCGCAAGTCCTATGGCCGTAAAATTGAAGAACTGAAGAAGAAAGCAAAATCTGACATAATTAAAAAAGTCCGGATTTGAAATCAAATGTATTAGTTCCTCAGCGTTTTTAGATGCCAGTGACCTTTTTCTTTATGTTTGTTACTCTACAATTAGAGATATGTTCATAAATGTTCAGAGAAGAATTTATTCATTAAATAAATAAGACATTCCCAGTAAAATCACGTTGGTTGGTACACAACAAACTGCAGCGAGACATGTAAGAAACAGGTTTTATACGCTTCTAATAGTTTCAAATAATTAAAATTGATGTAATTTTTCAATTTCTCACTTACAAATAATAAATAAAAAAAAAAAAAATCAACTCTCTCTTTCATCGGCGTTAACATCTTGCCGCACAGCTCCAAAGAATATGCAGAATCAAAGAAAGGCGCGCTGCAGAAATGTGTAATTGTTCATTGCATCTACAATAGCACCTGTCATTCGTGTATTCCACCCGCAAAAAGCCACCACTTCACTCCTATTGTGTGCAGGAACCATTGTGCCTTCAGACCTGTAGACCAATGTAAAGAAAGCACAAGGTTCACAATGTATGGTTTGGGGCAGCAACACCTAAACACACACACACACACACACACACACACACACACACACACACACACACACACACACGCTTACACACCCACGAAAAGGACTGCAGCAATCACAATAATGTCTTTATGGAATAAGCTCCTTTTCACCAAAGTGCTCTACAAAGGCAAATGAAATTTTTCCTATAGCAGGCCTCCAGCAATAACAACTGACATCACAGGCCAGCCTAAATATGTTCCCCTTACTTAACAGGGAGACCCACAATGAGCTTCTTGAGAACGAGACTAAACAGCGTGCTGAGGCGGCAGTTTTCCCTTCCTGCATCGGCAGGAACCATCAACTTGGAATACTGTGGCAGAGGGCCATTTTATTTGGCTACACACCAGCTGTAAGCCAAGACGGATTAATTACCCCTAAAAGAATCGTCGAGGGGCTGACCTGACTGCTTGTCCCTAATGTTCAACCATTGTAGACTTAGCAATATAAATATTCCCAACTAAATGCAGTGCCTTGCAAAAGTCTCCATGCTTTTTTGTCACGTTAGCACCACACACACCTCTGTGTAATTTATTGGGACTTTATGTGATAAAACAACACAAGGTAGTACAAAATGATGAAGACCAAGAAAGGATATGTTTTTTTATATTTTTTTTTTCATCACCTCAACAGTCTTGACACATGTTCTGATTTAGATAGAGTCCATGACTTTGACTAGGCCATTCTATGATATGCAGTAAAGAAAAAAAAAAACAGAACGTAACGACGGTGGAATGTTTGGAGCCAATTTGCCTCATAAAGGCACCTCGGTGGAGGGAAATGTGCAGCTTCCAGCAGATCTTCTTTCAGGATTACCCTGTATTTCGCTCCTTTCATCTACTCATCAACCCTGCACAGCTTTCCGGTCCCAGCTGAAGAAAAGCAACCCTACTGCATGATTCGCCGACCACTATGTTTTAAGGTGAGGATGGTATATATAAGGTTATGTGAAGTATTAGTTTTTTTCTCCACACTACTCTGGTCTCATCTAACCAGAGCAACTTCTTTGACGTGTTTGTTTTGTTAACGAGCTTACAGAAAACGACAAACGAAACTTCTAATGGTTTTCTTTAACACTGGGGATCTTCTCGCCACTCTTCTATAAAAGGCCAGATTTGTGAAGTACAAAAATTATCCTGTCCATAGCATGGATCTCCAAAACTCCTCCACAGATATCATTGCCCTCATGTTTGCTTGCTCACGTTTCAGATGAAGTTTAGGAGCTTGTTTTAGAAGCTAACCCTGTTTAAACTTCTCCACATCTTTACTCCTGATCCCTCTGGTGTTTCTGTTAGGTCTTCATCTTTCTCTAATAAACCCTACGGGGTCTAATTAAAATAAATGGATTTATACGGAGATTAAATTACTTATTTATTAGGTGACTTCTGGAGGTTGTTCATGGTTTTATTTAAAGGTATCAGAGTGAAGGTAGGTGGGATACAAATGTGCTTCACCCTTTTCACAGTTTGTCTTTGTAGAATCTTGTTATTTTTTATTTTACAATGATGCATTAGCTGGGTTGGTTTACATAGTCTTAATAAAACATGACGTTGGTGACTATAATGTGACAGAATGTGCCTGAAGGGGAGTGAATACTTTTGTACGTCACTGTATGCCTGTAACATAACAAGAATCACAATAACTAGGGTGCATGAGGCGCGCAGGACTATTTGAAAGGCTCACGCCCAGGAGTATTCTTGTCAGTGAAACCTTCTGGAGTAAATGTCAGAAGGCCACGAGGCCGCTCTCTGCCCCGGCCGTCTTCAGTGTGTCCGACTATGACGAGGAAACCTGAGGTCTGAGTCCAGTCAGCCGGACACTCGAGCCGGTGGCACCCCTCTCATCACGGGGCAACAAACATCGCTCCCCCGCTAATCCCGATGCATGCACAGAACCCACCGTGCCATGCGCAAAAAGCCAGGAGCCCGGGGGCCTGTCAGCAGCATCTCAGCACACCTACAGGAAGCACATGGTGAATCGGATGTGTGGGTCTCAAAATGACACGCTGCCTCCAGATCCGTGAGCCGGTGCCATTCTATTCTGAGCCCAGCAGCCCATATGCAGCCAGTTCACTTTATTTTTCTTCAACTCCATCTCTCCTCGAGGAGCGCAGTCACCACCAATCTTACGATGACATCGGCTCGATTAAAGGCCGCTTTACGGCCAGGAAACCATGGCAACGCCCTGCGCGGACAAGCTGGCTGACGACCAATTGGACCTGGGCTTTGGCTCGGTGGGTGGGACCGTGTTATCCAGGCCATCACAACTTCACCACACGATCGTTTCAGAAGCCTCACACCCCAAATCCCGCTGCCACGCCCTATTACGCCAAACCACTGTAAAGTGAAGGTTAGCCAGCCTTCAGTTGCAGCACTGTGATGCTTTTATAGACGCAGGCCCGTCCGGGTTGTTTGCAGCTGGTTTGTTTTAGCATCTTAAACCTGAAAGACGCACCAGCTAATCCGCACAGAGTACAGAATTACTCTTAGGACCTTGCCTTGCTTGTTCTAAAACACTATTTTATTCGACAAACTCTGCGATCGCTGGTATTTTTATCAATTCAACTAAAGAACTGGAAACAGCTTCTGCATCTGTGTCAAGCTGTTCTAAGTTGCTTAATAAGAACAGATGACACTGACTCCTCCCTTGAGTTTAGGAAGCCTAAAAGAGCCATAGATAAAAGGTTTAAAGGGTAGAAGATCAACTGGCTGCTTGGAGGCTAAACATAAAGAAAAGAGAGGTGCAGAATTTAGGAATTTCAGTAATAGCTTTTTTTTTCTAGGGGAAGAATGTATGTACTAGGTATAAAACCTATTTACGATAAATTGAATCTTATTTCGACATCAAAGGGCTCCAGGCCATTCCAGCAACGATGACATCAGTGCGCGGCACCATGGAGCCGGCCCTGATCTCGCCCACGGAGCTGCTCCGTTGGGAAAAACTCTGAGCTTCTGGAGGGTTTTAGAGGAGATGCACTCAAATGTCGCGTTTCGAGCGATGTGGGACCCTGCAGCTTTGCAGAGAGACTTAAACGGAGCCTTGTTATGTTATGTCTCAAGACTATTTTCTGATGTACTTTTACCCTCAAAGCTCTGATTTCTTTTATTTATTTCTTAAGCTCACATCACTTTGCGTCAAAAATCTCTAGATGTTTTGAAAAGTGTTCACCCCCGTAAACCTTTTCACATTTTGTGACACCACATTCATGAAGTGTTATTTTATTGGAATTTTATGTATAAATAATTATAGTTTTCTGATTTTCTTATGAATACAAAACCGTAATTTGTTGCATGCATTTTTATTTAGCCCCTTGACTCCTAAACTGAAAGGCCAGGTAAGGAGAGGGGTCCACAGAGACTCTGGAGGAGCTGCAGAGATCCACTGCTCAAACATTGCACAGCCCTCGCCTCAAGGTTTACTCGTAGGCCAGCAGTTAAACAGATTGTATCAAAGGATACATTTTGCTTGGCCCTCAGATTTGTCACATTGCATTTTTAGTCAATAAACAGCAGCAAATACATGGTGGAGAGAGATTTATTTTTATAACTTACTCATGAGGTCTGGGAGTCATGTACGGCTTTTCAGTAAAGACTGTAGAGTCAGAATAGGAGGGGCCAGGTTTAAGTGGTGCTGGTCACAAGCAACCACAGAAAATAGAATTTTAAATTTTAAATGAGCAATTTTAAAGTGCAAACTTACTTTATTTTGCATTTGATATTCCTAACCTTCATGTGTAAAAGTAGGTTTGAGAAGTCAAGTGCTCTTGTCTTCTCTTCTTTTTAAATTCAAGGGTTGGAGTTCCTGTCTTCTGATGAGGAACCTGCTCAACATACAGCAAGAACCTCTGATCCTGAACAAAACACACTTCACATTTTGGATATTTGAACAAAGAGGCTGTAACATATTCATTTTATGACTTTCTGCAGTTTGTTTGTCGGCAAACGATTAAAAATACTTTCTGACTTCTGGGTTGGAGTTTTACAAAGCAGAACAACATTTTATGTTCTGAATTTATAGCTAAAATCTATATATTTTTTACTACCCTACAATGCTTTTCTCTGTTGACCTTGCCAAAGCATGCATGCACAAAAGAGTCTGTCCCGTTCTGTCAACCTGTGCAGCGTTTGCCACTTTTAACAGCTCCATCCAAATGACGCCAGAAAAGCCCAGCAGGACAGAAGGGCTTTCTGTTCAAAAGGAGTCGTTTTAGTGCATTTCGGATTTCAATCTTTGGATGGATGACTTTAAACATCAAGTTCCCCCGTCAAACTTTCACCAGACATGTGACGTAACAGCAAAAACTAATAACAGCTACAGTATCCGATTTACCAGAATTATTAAGATTCCCTCATGGACCAGACTTTCATCAAAGGCCGGCTCAAATTATTTATTTTGTGTGTTTTAACCTTCAGGGCGTGCCAGAAGGGTGGGGCTACTATGTCGTGACAATACAAATGCAGGCGACCTGGTAATTAAACTAACAATGGAGAGTCGGTGTGTCTTCAAACACTTTCCAAGAACCCGTGCTCTCTTCTGCAACAAACCCCGCCCGTGTGTTTTTTCTAACAGCGCCAAACTATCTGCAAGATGTTTGCTAATAACACATTTTCAATATTGACAAGCTGCATTGTGTAATATAAGACCCGTTTATTGTTGCGGTTATGAGTCATCTCTAATGCTTGAAATAATTTCTGCTATATTTTTAAAAAAAGCACTCTGGCCATAAATCTAAATTTCCTCCAGATAATCAGCGGTAATCTTGTTTTTCCATCCCATACGGCCTTTCAGTCAAGTACAATGTTACAGTCTCTGAGCAACGATTAAAACCAAGCACCGTGACTCAAAACAGAAAATACAAATGACTCTCGTGTAATTTCTGAGACTAAAACAGGCACCGATCCAACCGCTTAAAGCCTGCTTAGTTATTAAAAGGCCTTCAACCATCCAGTTTTCTGTCCATGATCACTCTATTCTCCTATTATTGATCTTAAACATCTATATCTAATTGTTCTTACAATTTGAATTCATATAGTTTAAATGATCTTAAAGTGACTCGAGAAAAAAAAAAAAGAAGGAACATGGATGCAAGTGGAAGGGTTAAAAGGGCTCAGTACTTGGAGAAATGCTTGTCTGTAATCTTCTTTTTCTGTAAAATCACCAGGAGGAGCGTGATGACTGAAGTTTCTGTCAATGCCGCTGCTGTGTTTGCAATCCAAGGCTGCTGACTGACAGGAAAAGACTCCCTGGGGCACTCGTGTGAGTCACCTGCTCACCTTCTAGTCTTGGTAGGAATGAAATAAAGAAATGAAAGCACCACCCAGCGCTGGGATTGGCTGGAATCAAACAGGCTGACCCCAGCACTTTAATCTTGTAATTTATGTCAGCATTATTAGTCAAGAAGGGACATACATTTATATTCTAGGACTCCATCTCTGGTGTTTGCCTCTAGTAGACTACAGTTCTTGTAAACAGAAAGTGACCTTTGTTCATTTATAGAACCTCACATTTTTTTTAATTTCCACGGTTTTATGTAGCAAAATAACATAAAAAACAACTATCTGGACTTTACCAGCTTCTGAAATTAAGTACTTTTTAAACTAAAATATAAGGAAAACACACAAAAGATGTGCTGTCATCAGTTATTGTTAAAACTGAGGCCAAAATGGAAAGGTTGTATGGCCCACCCCATGACTCAGTAGATTGCAGAACCACCTTCAGCAGCCAAAGCCTCTACTGTCTGACTTTATCAGTCTCTCACATGGTCTGCAGGAATTTTAGCCCACTTTTCTTCACATGATCGCCTCAATAATTGCACGGTGCTCACTTGTTGTGCTGGCCAAACGAGCCCAAACCATCAGCCCTCCGCCGCCGTGCTTGGCACATGTTGAGAGGAGTTTTTTCCTAGACTGTGGTGCTTTACAATGTGGTCAAACATCTATCATTTGCTCTCATCTGTCTAAAGGACATTGTTTAAGAGGTCTCATGGTTTTAGTGGCAATTTTGCAAATCATGTTGTCATAATCTTTTTTTTATGAGGCCTTCTCCTGGCAATCTTTCCAACCAAGGTATGTTTGTTCAGTGTTTTTTTTTATTGTACCATCATAAACCTCAATATGTAACATGCTAAATAACATGCTAACAGGGGGGTGTGGCCTGCAAGAGTCTAAAATGTCTTTAATTTCTCTGAATATTCCACAGTCTGACTTTGTGTTGCATTTATGCGGCCATCCACTTCTGTGAAGGGTGGTGACCATCGTATGCGCTGCACTTGAGAATAGCCTTTCTCACTGTAGGAGGCTGGATTTCAAATAGTTTGGAGGTGGCATTACAATCCTTGCATGGACTGTCCAACATTACTGCTGTCTTTCCAGGTTGGCTCTGTGTTAACATACACCTTTATGCTCCAGAACAACAAACTGCAAAAACATCAGCTTTTTATTTACTATATAATCCTGACGAGAATCAGTTATTTAATTACATATAATCAGCAGCACCTAGCTGCTGCTTTCCTTTTTCAATTCTATGGAAGCAGCGAGCATAAAACTAAGTCTTTGCACACACAGCTTTTCTGTTTTAGCTTTATTTTTTATCAAATGATGACAGTTTGGGATCCATTGTCTTATTGTTAAAAAAAAGAATAAAAAAGTTAAATGAAATTGATTTCACAATATTATTTGATAAACAATTATTTATTATTTCCTGATATGTAAAAAAAAAAACAACAACAACTTTTTACCATGACTTTGGGTGATCAGAGATGCAGAGAGAGAAAGGAGGGGAAAAATTTACAAAATTCCATATTTTAAACAAAATGACATCAAAAAAGTTAAAACAGTAAGAAAAATTTTCTGGTGTAAGGAGAGCTGAGTAGAAACTTGTCAAGGTAATCTATTTCTAAATGTGACATTTGATGCTTTTCTCAGAATAATGTGTGTTTGGTGGAAATGGAAACTAGCTAAATGATGAAGTATTTACACCAAGAGAGAAGTGTCATTAGTTTTACAACTCAGCGGAACCGATTGCATTTTTAAGGCCTGTTTAGAAAACATGAAACGGTTTGGATTTTATTATGTATTTATCAAAAAACTATATCGAGAAAGCTATCTAAACCAACTTTCTACTGTTTTGATTGTTATTTGAGAAATAAATCAGCATCTGATAGCTGATTCCAATGTTTCTCTATCGCATTTTCACGTCACTGATGTCAAATCATGTGTTTCATTCTATTAGAGAAAATGCTAATACAGAAAATAATCATGTAAATTATTTAAAATAACCTTGATCCCTTTTTCTCCACCCCATTTTTTTTCCTTCTTTTGCATGTGCACAAACTGACTAAGAGGCCTTTTCCACCCAGGAGTGCCTGAATATGAGCTGGATCTGTTCTGCAGCTTTCCAAACGTTTTTTATTTTTCATGCTACCTCAGTTATTAAGTTTGTGCATATTCTCCGAAAGAGTTCCAGCACCAAACAGCAGCTGGCGGACCTCTGCGTTGTGTGTCAGCGAAGAGGAGTTGGTCCGCTTGACAAAACGACTCCGAGGTGAGCGAGCGAGGCTGCGGGATTTTTGTGCCAAGTTAAAATCTAATGGAGCACAAAAACAGCATTACACTCAAATTGCTCCAGATTATTGGGAAATTAGAAAATAAAATTAATGGCTTTATGCTAAATTTGGGTTTGAACCGTTGCTTCTTTCCCTCTTGTTTCCAAATACATGGCTTGTGTCTTTACTAAAAAGGTCAAATGCCGTGGTTCTTAAACGCCTTCAGCGGCTGTCAGAAGAAAGTTTAGTAGATATGACTACTACTGGGAACAGAATCAAACCCAACTTAACAATGTTCCAGTTCCACGTTTGGGTACCAGTGGGATTTGCTTATGATCGTGCTCTGTGACCAGGCTGACCAAACATCAGTAATAGGCCCTACAAATCAATAACAATGTGTTTCTGTACTCTCAAACAGTGAAGCATGTTCACTGAAGGAGGTTGGACGGTAGTTAGGGTTTTTCTCAAAGTGCCAACAAACTGTTTGTAACTGTGACTTACAGCGAGTTTTATACTCAAAGAAGCCGTATTGGGTCTGGAGGGAAGTGAGAAACCTCTTATTTTCCACATGCATGCTTTCATTCAACCAAAACGCTCGTTTCTGGCTGGACACAACACAGGCATCTCCAAAATGATAAGGAATAGCTCAAGGAATATAGTTGTTATAATAATTTAGCAACATATTTTGGAATATGGAAAATTTGTTGTGACTTCTTAATACGTTTTTTGTTTTTTTTGGGCACGTTGCTACTCGTAGCCCAGACCATTCATCTTCTGCGATGAGCTTCTGGGCTTTGAAGTTAAAAGGCCTCTTTGCCATCACCCTCATTTTTAGCTCATTCCACGGATTCAGGTTAAGTTTGGGGCTTCGGTTGGGCCACTACAAAATGTTAATATTACTGCAAGTCAAGAAAATAAAAAACAACCACATTCTGATACTCTTAAAACATGTCAAGATGGTGGTACAAGACAAAACGTGGTATTTGCTGCGGTGGTACTCGCTGGAAAAACGCTCGTCTAATGTGAATCATTATGTGCTCATGATTTCCATTTTTATTGTGCGTAGGCTGGGCTCTGGTATGGAGGCATACCAAGGTTTTAAAAAAGTTACATTTTCAAAACCCCTAGAATTTTCCACCGTGTCGTTTTAATGAGATTAATTAGAAAGATCCGTTGTTTGTTCTCTGTAATTGACAGAGCAACGCAGCACGGCCCCTCCCCTAACTGTTGCTGTGCACTGCCGGTCAGCTGGCTGAGAGCCGGTTCGTATGCCTCCCCTCCCTTACAAGAACGACAGATTTGGCAGTTTGCAAATATTTCATGTCACAAAAACCACGCGGCGCAGACGCTAACTGAGAATATGCCGAGGCCTGATACTAACAGAGCGGCAACCACTGCTTCCGTTGAGGTAATTGTGCGCTGAAACTACAGCTGGCAAGCAAAGAACAGCATGTCTGACTACCTGAGCAGCTAGCCCAACTAATTAAGATGCTAATATAAATTATTTATAATTAGAATAGTTATATTTGTCTTACTCTATTAAGAGCAGAACAGCAAAAAGGGAAACTATCCAGCGCAGCCAGCCCTTAACAACTACAACGGAAGTGCTTAATCCACATTTCTGCTGAAGTCTATGTAAAAAATAAATAAATAAATTATATATTTATCACTATTATTTTTGTGATACTCAATATGTTATTTTTGCAGCAGATCCTGTTGGTGTTTTTTTTTTTTTTTTTTTTTTTTTTTTCTTTCACATCTCCAGTCGTGGCATTTCAGGCATACAATATAGGGAAGCTGGTTGCCTGCAGGTTGCTGTACAGAAATGGTAGTTCAAATCAGAATCCTGATTGACTTTATTAAATCCGGAGTTCGTCCAGCATCAAAGTAGGCAGGCCACACTGCTGTTACGGTATAACCTGCATTTGTTTGACCTTCAACCATTTAGATTGTTTGTGTGTGTGTGTGTGTGTGTGTGTGTGTGTGTGTTCATTTTAAATCTTGTGTGTGAAAACAGTGAGATCGCTATATTTCTACTTCTCCACGAGGATCTACTACCGGCCCATGCCTAATTTTGCTGTTACCTGATAGCCGATGTTAGTGCAGCATGTACTGAGAGACAGATGCACGCACGCGAATGCACAAGGAAGAAAGGAAGGAAAGGTCAGAGGTGAGAGGAGGATGGACCGTAAACTAGGAAGGATGCGGCGAAGCCAGCCTGCAGCTAAATACTGTAAGGAAGAAAAATAATACAGAGCACGGAGGAGACACCCGTGTCTTTCCACGAGGACGTGAGAAGTGAGCATTTCATGCTTTGGAACTGGACGGTAAAAAGCAGGTGTTGAAAAAAAATAAACCACACAAAGTAAAGGTCACTACCAAAAGCACACACACAAGAATATATAAAAGAGAAGAGAAGAGGGAGGATTTTTGGGGCCTAAAAATGTGAACACCGGCTCCTTTTTTTTCCACCCCGCTGGAAGAAAATAAGGAATCCTTCCTTTTCTCAACGTTGCGCGGCGGTGGAAAACAGAGGAGGGATCCGCCGAGAGGGAACGTCCGCCCAGGAGCCGACACACTCGCGAGCAGACGGCGCACGCAGGCACAAATATACATGCATCCGCTCAGCAGAGACATCCACAGCGGGGAGCAGGCAGGACACACAACCAGAGATCCCCGCACGGAGGGTGCAGCGGACGCACGCTCGGTCGTTTGGACATGTAACGGCGCGTGAGCACAATTAGTTTGTCAAATTCCTTTGTTGACAGTCACCAAATAAAAAAATTAAAAAAACACAAAAGATGTGAAAGTCTTCACACACACACACACACACACACAAAACTAAGATGGCTTTGTGGTTGAGAAACTTATGGGCATCTGCCAGCATGCTTCAAGTGCTCATTCACCGGGGGCCCAAGCCTTTCTTTTTCAGCAGCAGCACTGCAATTTGGGTGTGCCGTTGGGCCGGAGATAAGTATAGGCTGACTAATATGCACTTAGGATCCAGGGAGAAATACTTAGGGCTAAATGTTTAATTTGTGTTTGTACAACACATGTCCAATTTGGGGACCGGTGTCTCTTTCAAAGAGGTCGATAACAAACAATTTTCACTCTCCGGATCGGCCACAGGCTTAAAATGGTGAATCGGGATTTGGACGATGATGGATGTGAATGACATCCTCACTAAATAAAATTAAAACCATAAAAAAACCATCTGGACGCATTTAAATCTGCAACACCGTGGTGCGATGGCAGATAAGCTCAGCAGGGTAGGATAAATAAAACAATTGTACTGCTAAAAGGGGGGGATGAGAGGAGATGACAAAAACAACTTAGAGTCAGATCTCCTCTGTCCTCCTCCATCAACTCCAGACAGGGAGGGCATCGCTCACTCTTCCTCCGACTGCATCCTTCTCCCCGCAACTTAAGAGTCGCTCTGCATCCCACCAAAGCAGAAGGCCTCTCTGAGCGTCGCAGGAATCAACCAGCGATTTGAAGAATGTACGCATTTTTATAAAGACGGCAGCTTTGCAGCAGCACCAGCGTGGACCGTTTACGGCCCTCGTGCCAGGGCAAACGAATATATTCTGACACTGATCTTTTCTGGGCAGCATTTAATCCGAACGTGCGTTATATTAATTTTTAGGATATTATAAAGCAAAATCCGGGAATCGGAAGGCGCCTTGTCAAGTCAGACCATTTAAAAAAAAAAATTCAGAGGCCCAGAAACGAAACTAGAATTTCTCTTTCACTCAGAGAGTCAGTTTGAAGGGGTTAAACACGAAGGGGAGCTGAATAAGTCATCAAGAGCTTAAAAACATCTGAAAAAAACTGGGGGTAAAACATCTGAAAAAAAAAAGACAAGCTGAATCATAACCCAGGAGCCTTATAATCCAGACAGTCAAATTAAGCTCAAGCTAAAATATGTTGAACAACCGTTCTCATTCGCGCTCCACGGCTGTGATTTCCAGCGGCTGGCTGGCTGCTTCACAATGGACCACACAGCGGCCAGCGGCTGAATGAACAGGCCTGATCGCGTGTTGTCAGTGCTGCTTCCCACAGAGGAGGAAGAGGAGTGGGTGGTGGGGGTGGTGGGGGGGAGAGGAGGCGGCGAAGGGGGATAGTAGGTCTCCTCCGGTCCAGACAGCGCAGGGTGAGCGCAGCCATGCAGGCCGGAACAATGTGCTGAATTGGCAGCCTATATATAAGTCTGCCATTTGGACACTCTAATGCCACTTTACCTTATGAGGGAAGTTCAGCCCGCAGCACCTGCTCCAAACAGAATGCCATAGGAGATCAGCCCAGATTGTTTTTCACAGACACTCTCACTTACAACAGAGGTGTGCGTGCGGCGGGGGCCGGGGGAGAGGGGAACGGGGGGGGTGGGTGGGTGGGTGGCGGTGTCTATAAATTGTTCCACCAGAGTCCAAACAATTAAACAACTTGTTGGGAATTGTGATTTACTGCGCAGCCCCAGCCTTGGCGAGGCACGGCGAGGACAGGCCCGGACACGGCGGCGGGAGGCTCTGTCAAACAGAGGGCCCAATTACGGCTCTGAAAAGAAGAAAAAGGGGGTTGATGCGCACGGAGTGAACTCTGAAAAGAAGAAAAGGGGGTAATGCGCGCGACGTGAAAAGAAAAGAAAGGATGAGTCAACGCCATTCAGAGTAATCCTGGGAAATGGCGCATTCTCACCGAACTTCCCAAAGTGATTAAACTGTTAGGATGAGGAATGTAAGGAGTCAGTGTGAAACAGCTGTCCCGACCTGCGTTTCCTCTTTAGCGGTTTTTAAAACTCATTGTTGTCTTTCATGCATGATCTCCCAGTCTCTCTCTCTCTCTCTCTCTCCTCTCTTTCTCTTTCGCTCTGTTACTCTGAAAGCTTCTTATCTGCGGGCGGCCAGAGGCTTATCTCGGAGGTGTAGTGCAGCTCTGAACACAGGCAACACCCTTGAAGTGGCTTTATCGCGCTTTTCCACCCCGGTGCCATGCGCCTTGTCCTCCCGTACCCCTGTCCCATCATCCTTACAGGGAACTCCGGGGCAAAGCCTCCTCCGCCTCCTCCTCCTCCTCCTCTTCGCCCTCCTCACGGCAGCTCGCTGAAAGCTGGTCGATCAGGGGATCAGAAACTGCAACCCCCCCGACTCGACTCAAGTTCAAACTGCTGGACTTCAGGCGTGACGTCTGGTTTTTGATTACCTCCAAAATTAAAACCCGAGCTGAGAAGAGACCATTACAAACAGAGAAACTTCACTGTCTTGCTTCTCAGCTTCCACCGGCGTATCGGATCTTTTTCAAATTCGCGCCTGGCACATTCCTCCGGGGTCAAACTTTTTGTGACCTCCAGAGGAGAAAGTTAACTTGGACCGTGAAGATGGGACCCTTCTTTTCCCGCTGGGTTTGTATCCCAGTGTGTGAAAGCAGAGGGGCCTCGCGGAGGTGTTGTGGCGATCATAAGGGGCCCGAATAAATCTTTGGCCGACAGTGACATTTTATAATAGTATTGTCATATATAAGGGAGATGAGAACAGAGGGCAGAACAGGGAATGAGTGATGGATATTTAAAATGGCACGCTTAGATGGATAAAAATGAATTGCATGAATAAATGATAAAACATTGGCTCTAAAATTTCATTTATATAAGTTAACTTTGGCTTCAGGGTGGCCCTGCAAAAGTTAGAGGGTCGGCTGCAAGCTCCCCAGCATCCCCACTTTGTGGCGCTACTGTCAGCTTCCCCTCCAGCTTTTGAAGCCTTTCTTTTAAGTGT
>NC_046362.1:6913444-7085344 GCF_011125445.2 Fundulus heteroclitus
GACTACTACTGGGAACAGAATCAAACCCAACTTAACAATGTTCCAGTTCCACGTTTGGGTACCAGTGGGATTTGCTTATGATCGTGCTCTGTGACCAGGCTGACCAAACATCAGTAATAGGCCCTACAAATCAATAACAATGTGTTTCTGTACTCTCAAACAGTGAAGCATGTTCACTGAAGGAGGTTGGACGGTAGTTAGGGTTTTTCTCAAAGTGCCAACAAACTGTTTGTAACTGTGACTTACAGCGAGTTTTATACTCAAAGAAGCCGTATTGGGTCTGGAGGGAAGTGAGAAACCTCTTATTTTCCACATGCATGCTTTCATTCAACCAAAACGCTCGTTTCTGGCTGGACACAACACAGGCATCTCCAAAATGATAAGGAATAGCTCAAGGAATATAGTTGTTATAATAATTTAGCAACATATTTTGGAATATGGAAAATTTGTTGTGACTTCTTAATACGTTTTTTTTTTTTGGCACGTTGCTACTCGTAGCCCAGACCATTCATCTTCTGCGATGAGCTTCTGGGCTTTGAAGTTAAAAGGCCTCTTTGCCATCACCCCTCATTTTTAGCTCATTCCACGGATTCAGGTTAAGTTTGGGGCTTCGGTTGGGCCACTACAAAATGTTAATATTACTGCAAGTCAAGAAAATAAAAAACAACCACATTCTGATACTCTTAAAACATGTCAAGATGGTGGTACAAGACAAAACGTGGTATTTGCTGCGGTGGTACTTCGCTGGAAAAACGCTCGTCTAATGTGAATCATTATGTGCTCATGATTTCCATTTTTATTGTGCGTAGGCTGGGCTCTGGTATGGAGGCATACCAAGGTTTTAAAAAAGTTACATTTTCAAAACCCCTAGAATTTTCCACCGTGTCGTTTTAATGAGATTAATTAGAAAGATCCGTTGTTTGTTCTCTGTAATTGACAGAGCAACGCAGCACGGCCCCTCCCCTAACTGTTGCTGTGCACTGCCGGTCAGCTGGCTGAGAGCCGGTTCGTATGCCTCCCCTCCCTTACAAGAACGACAGATTTGGCAGTTTGCAAATATTTCATGTCACAAAAACCACGCGGCGCAGACGCTAACTGAGAATATGCCGAGGCCTGATACTAACAGAGCGGCAACCACTGCTTCCGTTGAGGTAATTGTGCGCTGAAACTACAGCTGGCAAGCAAAGAACAGCATGTCTGACTACCTGAGCAGCTAGCCCAACTAATTAAGATGCTAATATAAATTATTTATAATTAGAATAGTTATATTTGTCTTACTCTATTAAGAGCAGAACAGCAAAAAGGGAAACTATCCAGCGCAGCCAGCCCTTAACAACTACAACGGAAGTGCTTAATCCACATTTCTGCTGAAGTCTATGTAAAAAATAAATAAATAAATTATATATTTATCACTATTATTTTTGTGATACTCAATATGTTATTTTTGCAGCAGATCCTGTTGGTGTTTTTTTTTTTTTTTTTTTTTTTTTTTTCTTTCACATCTCCAGTCGTGGCATTTCAGGCATACAATATAGGGAAGCTGGTTGCCTGCAGGTTGCTGTACAGAAATGGTAGTTCAAATCAGAATCCTGATTGACTTTATTAAATCCGGAGTTCGTCCAGCATCAAAGTAGGCAGGCCACACTGCTGTTACGGTATAACCTGCATTTGTTTGACCTTCAACCATTTAGATTGTTTGTGTGTGTGTGTGTGTGTGTGTGTGTGTGTGTGTTCATTTTAAATCTTGTGTGTGAAAACAGTGAGATCGCTATATTTCTACTTCTCCACGAGGATCTACTACCGGCCCATGCCTAATTTTGCTGTTACCTGATAGCCGATGTTAGTGCAGCATGTACCGAGAGACAGATGCACGCACGCGAATGCACAAGGAAGAAAGGAAGGAAAGGTCAGGGGTGAGAGGAGGATGAACCGTAAACTAGGAAGGATGCGGCGAAGCCAGCCTGCAGCTAAATACTGTAAGGAAGAAAAATAATACAGAGCACAGAGGAGACACACGTGTCTTTCCACGAGGACGTGAGAAGTGAGCATTTCATGCTTTGAAATTGGACGGTAAGAAGCAGGTGTTGAAAAAAAATAAACCACACAAAGTAAAAGGTCACTACCAAAAGCACACACACAAGAATATATAAAAGAGAAGAGAAGAGGGAGGATTTTTGGGGCCTAAAAATGTGAACACCGGCTCCTTTTTTTTTCCACCCCGCTGGAAGAAAATAAGGAATCCTTCCTTTTCTCAACGTTGCGCGGCGGTGGAAAACAGAGGAGGGATCCGCCGAGAGGGAACGTCCGCCCAGGAGCCGACACACTCGCGAGCAGACGGCGCACGCAGGCACAAATATACATGCATCCGCTCAGCAGAGACATCCACAGCGGGGAGCAGGCAGGACACACAACCAGAGATCCCCGCACGGAGGGTGCAGCGGACGCACGCTCGGTCGTTTGGACATGTAACGGCGCGTGAGCACAATTAGTTTGTCAAATTCCTTTGTTGACAGTCACCAAATAAAAAAAAAAAATAAAAAAAACACAAAAGATGTGAAAGTCTTCACACACACACACACACACACACACACACACAAAACTAAGATGGCTTTGTGGTTGAGAAACTTATGGGCATCTGCCAGCATGCTTCAAGTGCTCATTCACCGGGGGCCCAAGCCTTTCTTTTTCAGCAGCAGCACTGCAATTTGGGTGTGCCGTTGGGCCGGAGATAAGTATAGGCTGACTAATATGCACTTAGGATCCAGGGAGAAATACTTAGGGCTAAATGTTTAATTTGTGTTTGTACAACACATGTCCAATTTGGGGACCGGTGTCTCTTTCAAAGAGGTCGATAACAAACAATTTTCACTCTCCGGATCGGCCACAGGCTTAAAATGGTGAATCGGGAGGTTTGGACGATGATGAATGTGAATGACATCCTCACTAAATAAAATTAAAAACCATAAAAAAACATCTGGATGCATTTAAATCTGCAACACCGTGGTGCGATGGCAGATAAGCTCAGCAGGGTAGGATAAATAAAACAATTGTACAGCTAAAAGGGGGGGGATGAGAGGAGATGACAAAAACAACTTAGAGTCAGATCTCCTCTGTCCTCCTCCATCAACTCCAGACAGGGAGGGCATCGCTCACTCTTCCTCCGACTGCATCCTTCTCCCCGAAACTTAAGAGTCGCTCTGCATCCCGCCAAAGCAGAAGGCCTCTCCGAGCGTCGCAGGAATCAACCGGCGATTTGAAGAATGTACGCATTTTTATAAAGACGGCAGCTTTGCAGCAGCACCAGCGTGGACCGTTTACGGCCCTCATGCCAGGGCAAACGAATATATTCTGACACTGATCTTTTCTGGGCAGCATTTATTCCAAAGGTGTGTTATATTAATTTTTAGGATATTATAAAGCAAAATCCGGGAATCGGAAGGCGCCTTGTCAAGTCAGACCATTTAAAAAAAAATATTCAGAGGCCCAGAAACGAAGCTAGAATTTCTCTTTCACTCAGAGAGTCAGTTTGAAGGGGTTAAACACAAAGGGGAGCTGAATAAGTCATCAAGAGCTTAAAAACATTTGAAAAAAAAAAACAAGCTGAATCATAACCCTGCAGCCTTATAATCCAGACAGTCATATTAAGCTCAAGCTAAAATATGTTGAACAACCTTTCTCATTCGCGCTCCACGGCTGTGATTTCCAGCGGCTGGCTGGCTGCTTCACAACGGACCACACAGCGGCCAGCGGCTGAATGAACAGGCCTGATCGCGTGTTGTCAGTGCTGCTTCCCACAGAGGAGGAAGAGGAGTGGGTGGTGGGGGTGGTGGGGGGGAGAGGAGGCGGCGAAGGGGGATAGTAGGTCTCCTCCGGTCCAGACAGCGCAGGGTGAGCGCAGCCATGCAGGCCGGAACAATGTGCTGAATTGGCAGCCTATATATAAGTCTGCCATTTGGACACTCTAATGCCACTTTACCTTATGAGGGAAGTTCAGCCCGCAGCACCTGCTCCAAACAGAATGCCATAGGAGATCAGCCCAGATTGTTTTTCACAGACACTCTCACTTACAACAGAGGTGTGCGTGCGGCGGGGGCCGGGGGAGAGGGGAATGGGGGGGTGGGTGGGTGGGTGGCGGTGTCTATAAATTGTTCCACCAGAGTCCAAACAATTAAACAACTTGTTGGGAATTGTGATTTACTGCGCAGCCCCAGCCTTGGCGAGGCACGGCGAGGACAGGCCCGGACACGGCGGCGGGAGGCTCTGTCAAACAGAGGGCCCAATTACGGCTCTGAAAAGAAGAAAAAAGGGGGTTGATGCGCACGGAGTGAACTCTGAAAAGAAGAAAAGGGGGTAATGCGCGCGACGTGAAAAGAAAAGAAAGGATGAGTCAACGCCATTCAGAGTAATCCTGGGAAATGGCGCATTCTCACCGAACTTCCCAAAGTGATTAAACTGTTAGGATGAGGAATGTAAGGAGTCAGTGTGAAACAGCTGTCCCGACCTGCGTTTCCTCTTTAGCGGTTTTTAAAACTCATTGTTGTCTTTCATGCATGATCTCCCCGTCTCTCTCTCTCTCTCTCTCTCCTCTCTTTCTCTTTCGCTCTGTTACTCTGAAAGCTTCTTATCTGCGGGCGGCCAGAGGCTTATCTCGGAGGTGTAGTGCAGCTCTGAACACAGGCAACACCCTTGAAGTGGCTTTATCGCGCTTTTCCACCCCGGTGCCATGCGCCTTGTCCTCCCGTACCCCTGTCCCATCATCCTTACAGGGAACTCCGGGGCAAAGCCTCCTCCGCCTCCTCCTCCTCCTCCTCTTCGCCCTCCTCACGGCAGCTCGCTGAAAGCTGGTCGATCAGGGGATCAGAAACTGCAACCCCCCCGACTCGACTCAAGTTCAAACTGCTGGACTTCAGGCGTGACGTCTGGTTTTTGATTACCTCCAAAATTAAAACCCGAGCTGAGAAGAGACCATTACAAACAGAGAAACTTCACTGTCTTGCTTCTCAGCTTCCACCGGCGTATCGGATCTTTTTCAAATTCGCGCCTGGCACATTCCTCCGGGGTCAAACTTTTTGTGACCTCCAGAGGAGAAAGTTAACTTGGACCGTGAAGATGGGACCCTTCTTTTCCCGCTGGGTTTGTATCCCAGTGTGTGAAAGCAGAGGGGCCTCGCGGAGGTGTTGTGGCGATCATAAGGGGCCCGAATAAATCTTTGGCCGACAGTGACATTTTATAATAGTATTGTCATATATAAGGGAGATGAGAACAGAGGGCAGAACAGGGAATGAGTGATGGATATTTAAAATGGCACGCTTAGATGGATAAAAATGAATTGCATGAATAAATGATAAAACATTGGCTCTAAAATTTCATTTATATAAGTTAACTTTGGCTTCAGGGTGGCCCTGCAAAAGTTAGAGGGTCGGCTGCAAGCTCCCCAGCATCCCCACTTTGTGGCGCTACTGTCAGCTTCCCCTCCAGCTTTTGAAGCCTTTCTTTTAGAGTGTGTTTTCCCCACCACATAAACTTTACTTTGAAACATTTTTGTGACTTTGAATTAGTTTCTAAAATGTTCAAATAAAATACAAGGACAATATGGTGGGTGGAGGTTGGTTTTAATGTGTCATTAAGGCCTTTTGTCCGGTGTGTGCTAAGAGCCCACAGTCACTAGGACAAGTAAATAAATAAATATAAATAGTTAGAAAAACTAAATGAAAGGACACAGAAAAGCTGAGATTTTTTTAATAATTATTATATTGATAATAAAAGATAAAGCGACTGAAACGTTTGTGTCTTGCACAAAAACACTGTCCACTTGATGGAATTCACATAACACCACAACCTGCTTATTTCTGCTCATAATAAATAATAAGCAAAAGAGATGCGCGATAAAATGCAGGATAAAAAAATATTTATCCATGCCCTTGTGCGTAATTTACGTTTGAAATTAAATGTCCGGCTGCCAACCTTTAATTCGCGCTGCTGTTTGAAAGTTCTGCTCATATGTGGGCGGTTTAGATCCAGGTTTGATACGACACTTATTGTTTAGTTGCGCACTTAGCAGACTGGAATGTTTTATTGTTTTAATTTTAAAAAGGAGGGCTTTTATAACCTGGTGTTCACATCAAGTCAATTCGGTTCGGATTAAATTCCGTCTATGGGGCGAGTTTCTGATTTGAACTGAGTGGATAAAAAGCGTGAGGTTGCTTCACTCTTCAGGGTTAAGCCTGAACGAAAACTTCTGGGTAGTTTGTTGTTGTCGTCTGTTTGCAGGTCCCGTTGAAACTCTCGGCTACAATCAGTGTCCTGGAAGCGCGGCTTTAAACAGCCCGGTGCAGTCCAGGTCTGCAGCTGTCATCGCTGCTCGTTGCGGAGCGGAGATAAGACTTTTAAAAACAAGCCGACCGGCAGCGTGAGCACCTCCGCCGCCGCAGCAGCAGCAGGACGGACGCACCTTACCTGGACTCACTTCTTCCACATGCGCCGCGCAGACTCTCGCAAACTTTGGCGACTCGTCGGCGTGTGATGTTGACCCGACGGCGGGACTGGAGGAAGCGGGGAGTCAGTTGGGGCTGCCTTCGGATCCCGTGCGTAAAGTCACCATCTCTGGAGCGCGTCGGGGACTTCGGTGTAACTCCTCCGTTTGCGCTCCGACGAGGAGAGAAGAGTGGGAATCAGAGACTTTCTGCGTCGCTGTCAGAGGTGACGCCGAGCCCGAGGAGCTGCCAGGTTTCTAATATAAACCCCCCTAAAAAAAAAAGTGTTTTTGGGTTATTTCCCGTCCGGCACTACGTGGAGACTTCAGTGAGAGTGCAGGGCACTGCCGGGCAAAGAGGCAGAGACAGAGGCTGGATAACCCCTCCTCTCCCTCCCCCTTTTCCCTCCCTTTCTTTCTCACACCCTCTCTCGCTACACTTCAACTAGATCTCCCCGTCAGTTCCAAGTTCTTTAAGAAATTTCCCACAAATATATAAAACAATTAAGATCAGAGATCCTACTTACACCAATCTGTTTTTATTTCTTTACCTGTCCTCCCCTCTTTGTTATATATATAAATGCAGCATCTGACTGCAGATAAGTATGCCCAGGTGCCCATCACCCGGTCTTCAAGTTCAAGGGTTCTTTAAAAAAGTGATTTTAGTTTGTCGGAAATCTCCCCGGGAAAAAAAAAAAAAAGAAAAAACACAAAAAGCGCCTTCCTATGTAATTTGTGGAGTTATTGATGTCAAAAACTGTAATTTACGATAAGAAAAGAAGAAAAACTTTTTCAATTCCAAATTGGAATTCAGTTTGATAACTATTGTCTATCAAAAATTATAATTATACATTTTAAAATGTTATTTTGTCATCACGATGGTTTTATATAAGCGTATCGAAAACATTTTTCAATGTTAAAAAAAGTCATGGCAGATAAATTATCGACAATTAAAATGAGCAAAAATGCTTTCTAAGCGCTGAAGCGATGTTCAGACGAACTTGTGGAGCAGAAGTTTGAGCGTCCTGTCCGCGGTTGGAGCGTCAGCTGCGCTCCTAGGTCATTAGATCTACTCTGGCGCCACCTTTTGGTATGCTTTAGCGCTACAGTAATAAAACTTAGAGCCCCAACCAATGAAACTGGGGGTAAAACAGTTGCATACAATAGATTTGAATACATTTTAATCAATGTTTCTAGGTAGAGAGTTTGTATTTTAGTTTAACAGGTAATATAGTATAGACATGAATTCCAGTAATATTTTTAAAAAAATGTTTCAATTTCCTATTTCAGGAACCTGCAACCTTTACAGTCCAAAGAGCCATTTTGCCTACAGTCCACTTGAATTAAACTCGTTCAGAGCCGCAAATGTTGCCTGGCCTTTTGAAAAAAGACAAGCAATAATTTTTGATAAAGATCTACTGTAGGAAATATGTTGTCATTGTTAAAGAAATGCCCTTTTATGTCTATTTTGAGGTTTAAAAAAAGCGGATGGACAGGATGTTGATATTTGTGGATAATGACATATATATATATATATATATATATATATATATATATATATATATATATATATATATATATATATATATATATAGATAGATAGATAGACTGCTAGACGATATATGGACACTTGACCTCTGAAAACAGTGGTTGGCACATACAGCATCTGTGAGAAAGTAGAGCAAATAAAATGTACTTCTAATCACTTGAGATCGCTTTGAAATAAATAAATAACATAAAGCTGAATAGGAAGTATAATTCAAGGCTGCTGTTTGGTTATAGCTTTCATTTCAACAGCCTGCTGGTATGGGTTGCTGCCTTCTGTATTCATTTCTCACAACATGGTTATTTGCTTTAAAACTTCAGCTTACCTCTGAAGACCTGCTTTTACTGCTGGTCACCTCAGTGGCTGCGTCATCGCTTTTCATGAGGAGTAAATCATTTCCAAAGCACAGGGAGCACCATGGACGGTACAGACGTCCTGCATCTCTGACCGACAGAAAGACGATCTCTCGTGTATTTGAATTTGGTTCAGCTTGATGGGCAATCGATTTCTGATGCACGTTTATTTTATTTTATTTCAGGAATAATTATGAATGTTGGTTCAAAAGTGTAGGCTACATTTCTAACAAAAGTAAGGTGGTGTGAAATTAAGTTTAGTAGCCTACTTTTTATTCTTCCAAATCACACAGGCAAAAAACAATGTACAACATGAACACTTTTCAATGAACACAGATCACATCCAAACATTTTATCTTAAGCGTTAGAACAATTAGAACGTAAATGTACCTCTTTGGATAGGGTAAACATATTTACCCCAATGTCCTAGAGGGTACAACTCTACAGGTTTTACCTTGGGGAGCAAAAACTAACTCTTCCCGTACCTTGTCAATGTATTGCAGCCAGGTAAGTCACCTTTATTTAAATACTCGTAACTATACAATGTGAGCTTCTGTTGGTTCATTGTCACCGCTTATCAAATGATCAAGGCCTGGTCTCCAACCTGCTAATAACAGTGTCATTGAGGCAGGTGTACGGCTACAGCTCAGCCACCACACACTCCACGATGTCTCCCATTAAATCCAATATCAGTTTTTGCTGTTTTGAGATGATTGTAGTTTCTTTGGCCCAGAGATTTTTTTTTCCTTTAAACTCCTCTTCTAAAACGACACTCCTGTGCTTGCTGTTTCTTGTTGGCATTTTGCTTGTGGTGTGCAGTGCTGAGGTGAAGAACTGAAGAAGCATTTTGGATGAGAGGTGAAACATCTTCAAGAAACAAGAATTCCAGTTGTTTTATGTATTTATGTTCAAATTGATTTCTATGATGGAGTATTAGGGTCACTTGGATGAGGACTTTCTTTTTTCTTTTTCATAGAGGATAAAGCTGAGATGACACTGGAATAAAGACTTGTGACTCTCATGCGTAAATGAGTTTAAGATTTTATGCTTTAAAATAAGACTTTTCTCTCTTCTAGCCTATGAAACCAAACCTTCAACCTTTTCTTCAAAACATTTCTATTTTACTCTCAACATTTCAACTTTAATCACAAAACAAAATTATCCCTTTATTCTCCACATTTTGACGTTATTCTCAAGATTTTGACTTTACTTTTATACTTTGATTTTAATATTTTTTTTGAAAGTGCAAGTTTACTCTTGTTATGTTTGCAGAGATTGTGGCTGGACCAAAATGCAAACAGATACGCAGAGACAACTGGCAAGTTGGTTTTAATAAAATCAAACCAAAAGAACTTACAGGAGAGTAACAAAACTGAGAGATGACCAAACAGCTCAAAGACAGAGGGAGTAAGGAGTGAAGGCGAGGAAAGTGGGTGTAAGTAATCAGATGGGTAAATGAGCGACAGCTGAGGCCCAGGAGAGCAGAGAACTGAAGGACAGGGAGAATAATTGACAGGGGAGGAAACTCTGTCAGATATCTGACAGAACATAATACAAAAAAGAACCAAATCAATAAAATAAACTACCAGAGTGAAAATAAAACAAATACTTATAGAGTAAATTTAAAGAAAACATAATCCAGGAAAACTTAATTAGTCAAAATTTAAAAAACACAAAGACTCAAGGATCATAACAATTCTAGAATGGAAAAAATTAAACATAAAAAAGTCTATTTATTTAACTCCAAGGGACCCAATTCTCCTTTGTAAATTTTCACATAAATATATATTTTTTTAATACAACTCTTTATTAATTGTTCTAGTCCAGAGTGTTTGCTCTGCTCTTTATATCAGTTTTACTAGCTCATGTTTTTTTTAAACAGATCTGACTTCATAAAATGTGCCACTGGAGTAAAGTAAGAAAGCAAAGATATGTCCAACCTAATTTTAACTGTTGATTTATTCAATGACTCCCTGAGCTTTTTCATATTTACACCAATTCACTAATTAGTAAAGCTACAGCTTCACATTACTAAAGCTTTAGCTAACCGGACTATACTGTTCAGGACATCAGAAAACATTATAAACTCCCTCCACTTACAGATGGACTAATCATTACAAAGGAGAGCATGGTTCCTCTGACCAGGCAACAGATAAAGCATTTGAATTATTCAATTTATGTATTTATTTTGTGTCCTGTCTGGCTGTGTAGCCCGGAGAAATGTTGTCAGAGTACTAAAGAGAAAATAGAAATCCAACAGATGTACTGTCACAAGCGGAGCACTATGGATTGTGTGTGTGTGTGTGTAGGTGTGTGTGTGTGTGTGTGTGTGTGTGTGTGTGTGTGTGTGTGTGTGTAAAAACATTGAATTTGCTTTGGGATTTATTCAAATGTAATGGACACAGAGAAGGACACAAAGGGGGGAAAGAGGAGAAGATAGGGGGAGAGGTGTGGTAATAGGTTAAAAGGGAAAGAATGGTAAAATGGTAAATGGCCTGTGCTTGGTGCTTGTATAGCAACTACAGGTGCAGGGGCACCAGCCCCTAGCAGGGAGCGTGATGGGGGGGAGAAAGCCCATGACCCAACATGATAGGTCAAGTGAAGTTTATTTGTATAGCACATTTCAAAGTGCGGTTCAAAGTGCTTTACATCATGAAAACATAAAAACATCATAAACACATTGAAACAGTCGCTGGTTGTGACACCAGTAACAAACATTAAATTGTATCAGATGAAAACATCAATATATTGGTTAATGTTCCTGTTATTATGGGCTGAAAGCCACTCTAAACAGGTGGTTTTTCAGTGGTGATTTAAGGACACTCAGTGTTTTGGCTAATTTGAAGTTTGTTCCAGATTTGTGGAGCATAGGAACAAAATCCTGCTTCTCCATGTTTGGTTCTGGTTCTGGATCTGGATATGCAGAGTAGACCAGAACTAGAACATCTGAGTGGTGTGGAAGGTTGATACAGCAACAACAGGTATTTCATGTATTTTGGTGCCAAGCCATTCAGTGATTTATAGACTAACATTATGATTTTAAAGTCTATACTCTGAGGTACAGGGAGCCAGTGTAAGGACTTCAGAACTGGGGTGATGTGCTCCGTCTTCCTGGTTTTAGTGAAAACATAAGCGGCAGCGTTCTGGACCAGCTGCAGCTGTCTGATTGATTTTTTTTTTTTTTTGGGCTGACCTGTGAAGACACTGTTGCAGTAATTAATGCGACTTAAGCTAAACACATGGATGAATTTCTTTAGATCTCATTGGGACATCAGTCTTTTAATGCTTGAAATGTTCTTCAGGTAGAAGGCTGACCTGTTTTATGTGTCCTTGAAGATTCAGGTCTGAATCCATCACTACACCCAGATTTTGGGCCTGATCACTAGTTTGTAGCTGTGATAACTGCGTGCTGACTCTAGTTCATTTGTCTCTAGGTCCAAAGATAAATGTTTTGTTTCTGTCCAGCTAGAGAAGGTTTTGGTACATCCATGCATTTATTTGTTCTAAGCATCCATTCAGTGCATGGATGGGTTCAGAGGCATCTGGTGACATCGTAATGAAGAGCTGTGTGTTGTCTTAGTTATGGTAACTAATCGTGTTTGTTGTTATAACCTCGGCTAGTGGGAGCATATAGATATTGAATAGAAGGGGTCTTAGGATTGAACCCTGGGGTACCCCATATATGACATTTGTCCGCTCTGATGAGAAGTTAACTTTTGACACAAAGAACTCCCTGTTTTTTAGGTTGGGTTTGTACCAATTGAGTGCTGTACTAGAGAGTCTGACCCATCTCTCCAGTCGGTTTAATAATAATCGTCAACAGTATCAAATGCTGCACTGAGGTCCAACAGAACCAGCACTGTGGTTCTTCCACAGTCTATATTTATGTGGATGTCATTGAACACTTTGACGAAGGCGGTCTCAGTACTGTGGTGAGCACGGAAAGCTGACTGAAAAAAAAGCAAAATGGTTGGTCATTGTAGGGAAGCTATTTAACTGTTGAAACACAGCTTTTTCAATAATATTACTGATAAATGACAGGTTGGAGATTGGCCTGTAATTCTGCAGATGTGATTTGTCCAGATTGGTCATTTAATAACTGCAGTTTTTAAAGCCTGGGGGGAAAACCCCTGATGAGAGGGATGAATTTACTATTTGGATCAGGTCAGAATCGGTTTTTCACATGAACCCAGAATTCAGCCGCACACAGACCTTAGTCTTTTATCGACGTAAGAACGAGTTGTGGACAGAGAACGAACCAGAGTCTTGACTGAGCTGGAGCAGGAGGATGAAGATGACTGAAGCTGGAGGACTGCAGGTGCTGGAGAGACATAGAGAGTTCTTGTAGTGCTGGAGTAGCAGCAGGACCAGCAGCACAACAGATGGAGTACCTGGAGCGCTTGGAGTTGCAGAAAAGCCGGCAACACAGCGGGGTGATTACTCGGAGCGCTGGAGTAGCAGGAGAACCAGTAGCACAACAGAGTCAGTTCTTGGAGCGCTTGGAGTTGAAGGTAAGCCGGCAGATCAGCTGTTGAGGTCACCAGCAGGCAGACGTGGGGAACTCTGTCTAGCAGGCGTGAGAAACTCAGACTAGCAGACGTAGGAAACTTTGGCTAGTAGGCGTGGGAAGCTCAGACTAGGAGACGTGAGGAATTCTAACTGACACACTTGGGAACTTCTGACAGACATACGTGGGAAAATCTCTGACTGACTGACTGACTGACTGACTGACTGACTGACTGACTGACTGACTGACTGACTGACTGACTGACTGACTGACTGACTGACTGACTAGGCTAGGCTAGGGAGAAGACGATCCAGCGGGGAAGAGAAGACTGATTAGGGCTTTTGTAGAGGGGTGAGCAGGTGGAATGAGTTCTGGCTTGATTGGAGCCTGACAGGTGTGATTGCTTGCTGTGGAGTGGAAGTTGGTGTATGGAAGGTGGAGAGGGCCATAATAGTCCAGGATGCAGTGTGCTAAAACTGCAGCCTGACAATGACAGACTGGACTTTTTTAAGGAAGGTTGTAAGTAAGATATCAAGACAGCAGGAGGAGGAGCTTAACTGATATATAATTTCTTCTAAGCTTTTACATTTAAGTGGTTGAAATGTTGTCATTTTCTCTGCATTTATGTTTGTGCATAACATTGGTACTGGATTTGGTGTGGATGTGCGGATTAACCATGTAATTTTTTTAATTTTCACCAAGCCATGGTGGAGTGGAACAATGACAGGAGGGTTTATGAGTCTTTTAGCTCTTTTGAATAAAGCGCAAGCTTTGTTGATGTTTTCGTTTATGATTTCTGAAAAGAACGTTTCCCTTGAATATTTAAGTGATGAGTGATATCTTTGCAGCCTCTCTTTGTAGATTTCATAAGAAACGTGAATTCGAGTTTTATGCCATTTACATTCAGCCTTACAACAAAGTTTTCTTTCACGTGTCACAAATGGGGCATTTATCCATGGAGATTTCTTTCTTCCAGACATAACCTTCTCTTTAATGGGAGCAATGGAATCGATAATGTCTAAATGGAATTATCTACTAACTCATCTATTCTGTTATAGCATTGAAATTGGGTGGAGGAATATATTGATTAAAAGTTTCAGATGAACATCAGGTTTATCAGTCAGGTTTCAGCTGACAGATAAACATTCACACACAGTCCCACACACAGTTACACTCCGTATACACAGACTCCATACTCCGAGGTCCTAGTAGCAATACACTAGTGGGGTTACCAGCCCTGGGACACAGGAAGTGGTCCCCTTCGTTCCAGAATCAAGACACAGCCATACATACTGCCTGAAACAGCAGTCCAGATTTGGGCCGGGAACCGTCCAAACTCGGTTGACCCCAGTCCAGACCATAACATCCCACCCTGTTCCTGTCCCTGGCCCCTAACCCCATACAGGGATGAAGTCAAACAGAAAGGAAAACATGTCCACCTGCTCCAGATTAACCAACCAACCAGAGCTTTCCTAGGAAGAAACAATCCCAACCCCTCAATAAGTTCCAACTTCAACACCATAAGCTTCCCACCCCTCATGAACCCCAACATGAATTCCTCCACAGGACCAACCACAACCAGGATTCAGATATTGAACACATGGCCCGAAAAAAACTGCCAAAATCCCCTCCCCTCAGAGGAGCGACCCCTGCAAGAGAGCACCACTCCCAAGGAGCCGATGAAGACAGATCCACACAGCGTGAGCCCTGCGCACACAGTCAAGGCTCCAAGACTGCACGCTGCAACTACAGGGTAACGGCCCCACACTACGCCACCCGAGGCACCACACGCGAACGCAACAGAGCAGACATCACTGAGCCCCACAGCCACACTGAACCCCCCAACCCCACACCAAGACAGGCTCAACCCACCTGCCAAGTGAACCATGGCAGGCAGTCAGCACCTGATGCTAATGGGCCCCACCTTGCCCCCGCGCACACACACATTGCTGCTACTGCAGTGTGAACCCAGGGAGCGCTACCAACCATCCCAGCTCCACTGTCCAAGAAATGCAACCCCCCCCCCACCCCCACCCCGACCCCCCGACACAATGGTGGGTGGAGCAGCTCACCCCCAAACAGCCTGGTCACTGCCAGCAGCCCCAGCACACCTGTCGACATCAGGGAAAAACATGCACCCATGCCAGCCTGTTACCTGCACCCAGGCTGCCCCACCACCCCAAGCTGAGCATAACCCACCAGCCACCCCAACGCAGGCATTAGATGCACTCCATCGCCGCACCAACCCAACCGAGACGGCAGCCCTGTGCCTGACCGGGGTCATAACCGCAGGGAGAAGCAGCTAAAGAGGGCTCTCTAACACAACATGACTCATAGGCTCCCAAACGTGGTCCTGGGAACACCCCCTGCACGGTACACCCCAGCCGCAAACACTGCAATGAGCCGGCAGTCAAGCCCCTCCTCCAATGTGCCACCAACTGCTGCCGCACACTGCCCACGCCCACACACACCCCTAACTGATCCCTCCCCAACAGAAATCAGCACCCCGTTGCCAGACTGCATCAAACCCAGAGACCGAATCCAACAATAGCAAACAACTTTGGGAGAACAAAAACGCCAGCCCAGGTCCCAATCCACCCCCGAGACCTGACACCCAATCCCAGCCCAGACCCTGCCAGACTGTCCGCTCCTCCTCATAGTCTCCAACTCAAATGGAAAACAGGGATGTTAAAGACCCGAAAACTACTTCTGCCCGCTCAAATGTGGTGTGGATGCATAATGTTATGGAGCACATTTAAAATAATCGGGGATAGAGGGCACAGTTAAACGGACAAGTTGATTTTATTATTCACATTAGCAGAAAGTTTTCTGACACAGCTGATTGCATCACGTCACTGACTGAATGAATGAATGAGCATGCAGTGACAGTGGGAAGAAAAACTCCCCATTAGCAGGGGGAAACCTTCAGCAGAACCAGGCTCATTGAAAAGGTACCCAGGTAGGACATGCAAATCCTTTCTCACATGAACACACACAATAGGTTGACATTCTTCTCCTCCTGTTGTGAAATTTTCTTTGCAAACATAAAGAATTTCAAAAATGTTCTAAAAGTAAAATTAAATAAAAAATATAAACATGGAATAATTGTTTTGTGGACCAAAATACAACTCAGAATATTTACAGAAAACACACAGGTGGATGTAGGTCCATGCATGCCATTTCTGCCAGTCACACCTCCTCCGGTGCCCATGGGTCAGCTGCATGGTCATCAGCCAAGATTCCATTTGCACAACAGCAGGTGAAATTGATTGTCAGTCCGTCTTGCTTCTTAATTGGACAGTTTTATTTCAGAGAAGTCTGATTGACTTGGGGTTACATGGTGTTCCCTTTTTTTTGTGCAGCATATATCATTTTCATTTCATTAGCACAAATTTCACATAACTTCCCCACTTATGTCATGCACTGTACCAAATAGTAAGTAACACTGTATGATTGGTATAGGGAAAATATTTTTCACCATTAAGAAGCTGTGAATTAGACTCTACTTACAACATGAGGTTGTATTTTCAGTACATTTACTGCTGTTGATGAAGGATCAAGAACACTATTATCACAGTAATGGTACAACGTACTATATTGTACAGTATAGATGGTGTGTACTTTGATGGTCAAATGAATAATGTTCATTTCTTCCAAATATAAAATCGACACTTTATGCTTTCAACAGTTATGTTACATCATTACTAAAGAATGTTAGCATCTGTGGGTTTTTGTGAGCGTTCATGTTCGCTCTATCAGGACCATTTTCAGTATCTGGCAGTTATTAAACATCTTTGTGTGTGTGTTTTTTTTTTTTTTTTCTTCTGTCTGTTCAATGGTTAACTGTTATATAACAAAGCTTTAATTATGCCATTTCAACAATTCAATCAAAATGGGAATTAGATTTTAAGCTTAACTATTAAATCTATGTTTTATATATATATATATATGTGTGTGTGTGTGTGTGTGTGTGTGTGTGTGTGTGTATTAAAAGTACTTAAAGTATTGTATCTTTAGTAAAATTATATGTCCTTTAAATAATAACAAATATAAATAAATCAAAATAACTAAGAATCAGTTAATGACATGTTGGAGAGCTGTGTTGGAATTGTATGCAGAGAAAACCTATAACAATTATAACAATTTTCCCCACTGTGAAACATAAAGGGAAAAATTGATTCATGTAAACTACTATTCTCACCTTTTGGACTGATTAATATTATTAGATCATGTCAGACATACTTCTTTACAATGTTTCCTATGCTACTGACTGAAGACGCAGTTTCTAATGCAAATTGATTGACTATCAGACATTTTTATACACATTCATTATGGTGCAATAACCCGCTATCATGATTTAGGTTTTTCTTTGTTTTGGACTTTTCTTGAATCAGCCACTAACCAATCAGCCCAGTCTCCTCAGTCACCAGTCAATTAGCACTGATCAGCTCCACCTGCTGCCAGTAATTACTTCCAACTGTTCTCACCTGTTTCCCTGTCCATATATCCCTGTCAGAACGGCTCATCTAGTCTTTTGTGATGTGCCCTTCCGCTACCAGTTTCTGTGTGCTCAGCCAGCTGGGCTCTTCTTTTAAAAGTGGTCTGCGTGCTGCACAAGTCTGCCTGTTTCCCCGTAAGTTCCAGCCGCTCCCTCTGCCCATTCTGGTGGTTCAGGAGCGGTTCATTAAAAATATGCATTTTTAGCCCGAATTCAGACAGAAACCAGAGGTGGGACTGTTGGGAGCTGAGGTGTGTGTGGAGGTTTGACTGATATTTACAGTCATGTAATGTTATGTTATTTACATGACCTTTCTTTATGACGTTTGAGTTGTAACTGCAACTCCTATCTATATCTATATATCTATATCTATTTCTCTTTTTTTTTTAAGATTGGTGGTGCGTCAACCCAGTTGGGACATGGAAGGGGGTGCACGTCTAAAAAAGTTTGGGATCCCCGGAGTTAGAGCATAGTTTGTGGAGTTAGAATTGTCCCTGCATAAAAAGAAAAAAAAAAGAAATAGTTGTCTTGTGCCTCTAGGTAAATGTATCAAGACTTGAGCTTTCATCTTCTTTTGAAGGGGTGTTCGTAATTAGTCTCTCCAGTTTTGTGTTGAATTTGCTGTCAGTGTAAAGAACACTATCAGGCTTTGCTGGAAATACATTTACTGTTAATTAAATCTAGGTTTTGTAACCCCCTCAAAATGTCTAGCATTTTTTTCAGATAAGATTTTCTAAAACTACCATGAAGACCTCACTATAAATGTTAAAATGTAGAGGAACATGGTTGGATACATGGCTGCAAACAAATCTGTTCAGTCTGAGCCAAGTTCCTTTTCCTATAAAGTTAATTTGGAGTATCTGGATAAAATACCTTCAAATGCTTCCAGAGGAATGCCAAGCCAAACTAGCAGCTCCCTCATCTAAACAGGAGCCTTTAAGTCAATCAGAAACTGATCTTATTTTCTTGCCACAGAGTGGACATCATGTTATTAAATTTAAGTATTGGGTCAATAAAAAGTAGATGGCATTAGAACCCTTGAGATTGAATTGTAGCTACACACCTGTGACTGGCGGGAACAATAATCCAGAATAGCAGCAAGAAATCTTTAATACTTATGAACAAACCAGAAAAAGCAGTAACTGTTAAAAAGGGTTAGCACTTTACTGCTAGTCAGTGTAACCCATAAAACCATCTGGACTGTCTGAGACAGAAACTTACTAAATCTCAAGATGGACCAACTTGTCACAGTAAAAGAAAAAAGTGACCACGGTAGTAGCTTTAAAGGAAGAGAACGGTCAATGTAAGCCGGACTGGAGTTACAACTTTTAGAAAAAAAAATTTCTAATCTTTTTTCCAGTCCTACTGAAAAATTAAGAAACTATAATAATATAAACACAAAAAGGACTTGAACAAAGCAATGACCTGTGGAAGCAGCCTCAACTACAAGGATCATTTTAAAATGATGTAGGAACCAAAGAAAAACCTCGTAGGTAAAAACTCCTATAAAGCAAAACATTCAAGCTGCTCCAAGTGTCAGTTTTAATATTTAACATGTTTTCAACAAAGCCTGAGAAAAACCTTTCAAAACCAGTAGAACTGTCGCTATCCATTACACTTGTCAGTGTTTTGAAGCTTGGATTAAAGCAAGAAAAGCCGACATCTGCTTATTGGCTACGCCTAAACAAAGACGCTGCTTAGGCCATGTCTTCGTCACCCTCTTCTTCAAACTCTCCCTCTTCTTCTGCGGTGGCCTCCTGATACTGCTGGTACTCGGACACCAGGTCGTTCATGTTGCTCTCAGCCTCGGTGAACTCCATCTCGTCCATGCCCTCACCGGTGTACCTGTGACAACACAACTTTAGGATCTACACAACGCCCCAGCACACCGACGTGGCTCGCTGTGCTCTGCTCACCAGTGGAGAAAAGCGTTGCGGCGGAACATGGCGGTGAACTGCTCAGAGATGCGCTTGAACAGCTCCTGAATGGCTGCGCTGTTTCCAATGAAAGTGGCGGCCATCTTGAGGCCACGCGGTGGGATGTCACAGACTGCCGTCTTCACGTTGTTCGGGATCCACTCGACGAAGTGGCTGCTGTTCTTGTTCTGCACGTTCAGCATCTGCTCGTCCACTTCTTTCATTGACATCCGGCCTCGGAAGATGGCAGCTACTGTGAGGTAGCGCCCGTGGCGTGGATCACAAGCTGCCATCATGTTTTTGGCATCAAACATCTGCATGGTGAGTTCAGGAACTGTCAGAGCCCTTGAAAAGACAGACATTCAGATGAAATTAGGATTTTTTTTCAGCACGTGTTAACAAGATCAAAAAGGTGGATTTGAGAGCCGCCTCTACCTGTACTGCTGGCTGCCTCGGCTCGTCAGTGGGGCAAAGCCTGGCATGAAGAAGTGCAATCTGGGGAATGGCACCATGTTGACGGCCAGTTTCCTCAGATCGGCGTTGAGCTGACCAGGGAAGCGCAAACAGGTGGTTACGCCGCTCATGGTGGCTGAGACCAGGTGGTTTAGATCACCGTAGGTGGGTGTGGTCAGCTTTAATGTACGGAAGCAGATGTCGTACAGAGCCTTGTTGTCAATGCAGAAGGTCTCGTCGGTGTTCTCGACCAGCTGGTGGACAGAGAGGGTGGCATTATAGGGCTCCACCACAGTGAAGCCTAACACCTGTTAGGGGGAAAACAAAGGAAACCATGACTATGGAACCTACTTTAACATTAGGAGGAAGCAGCTATTAGGCCCAACATTATATCTGAACATATTTGAATGCATGATATAAACCTTAGGTGAAGGCACAACGCTAAAAGTGTTCATGATGCGGTCTGGGTACTCCTCTCGGATCTTGCTGATCAGGAGCGTGCCCATGCCGGAGCCTGTGCCTCCTCCGAGGGAATGGGTGAGCTGGAATCCCTGCAGGCAGTCGCAGCTCTCAGCCTCCTTTCTCACCACATCCAGAACCGAGTCCACTAGCTCAGCTCCTTCGGTGTAGTGGCCTTTAGCCCAGTTGTTACCAGCACCACTCTGGCCTGTTACACAAAATACCAAAAAGAAAAGTCAGCTTACTTTACAACAAATCAGAAAGAGTTCATTGAGAAGACGGTTTAAGGGGCTTCCATGACTAGTAGTTTTAGTTAATGACATTGATTACAGATTTGCATCCGTTTTCCACATTTCGTAATTTGGGATATGTTCTTTCAAACAAATGTAATGGTTATAGTAGCCCTTAGTTGTGGTCTACTGGTGGGTTGTATGTGTAAATCAACAGCATGTCTGCACGTTAATTTAAAGGTTTTATCCAGCATGGCCTATCAGCCTAACTGGTTGAAACTTTGTATTTGGGAAAAGTTGAGGAATTCATAGTTGCATTAATGTTTCAGTTTTGTGTAGCCACCCTATATTGTGATTCAAAATAAAATGCTTACAGTAATATACTCACCAAAACCAAAATTGTCAGGTCTAAACACCTGCCCAAACGGACCAGACCTCACAGAGTCCATAGTGCCTGGCTCCAAGTCCACCAGCACAGCACGGGGGACATACTTTCCACCTAGGATTAGTGAAGGAGTACACAACATAAAAATGGCCTTGTCTTTTTGACAAGAGAGTTGGACAGGAGTGTTTATTTAAAAAAATAAAAAAGTCTAGAAAGTTTCTGGTGGTACAAAGAAAAATATGAAATTAAAATCTATGCAGATATTAATTCTAAACGGTTTGCGGGACAAGAATCACGTACCATTTTCCCCATCAACTGTAATTACAAAAAAGCCAACCAAGCCAACATTGAGGAGAAAACCACCCTGTTTTGAAAATATACCAGTGCCTGACTGTCCTTGCTGCTCGGTCCATCACAGTGGTGTCAGGAGTGGGATCAAGCAGTTGAAGGCACAGGATTTTTTTTTTTTTTTTTTTTTGAGCCATGCATAAAACTGGAAGGAGTGGCAAAGGAGCAAAAGGAGATGGTCAAAACCAACCAGTTGGAGCAGATGGACAAAATGGAGGAGAGGAAAATGGAGCCTCTGGAGGGGTGGATAGCACTGAGGGCCAAGGTAAGGAGCCGACAATGTCAGAACTGATCTCCATTCTTCGTTCTCATATGGGTCAGCAGGAGGCCCAGGAAGCAAGAAGGAGGGAAGACTCTTCTCGCCAAGAACAACGTTTTAGAGCTCTGCAGCATCAGTTTCAGATGTTACAGGTGGAAGTTCAAGCTCGCACCTCCCCCATCTCTGAGCCTCAGTTGACTACGTCTGGACCACCAGAAGAGCACATAGAATTACATGATCCTCCCTCTGCTGGCCCCAGTAACTGGCAAATGTATGCTCAACCAGGTCAGTCTCATTTTCATGAACCCAGACTGGAGAAGTTGACCGATAATGATGATGTTGAACACTTCCTGACAACTTTTGAGCGCATTGCTCTGGCTTGCCGGTGGCCTAAACAAGATTGGACTTTTCGTCTCATTCCATTGCTCACTGGTAAAGCAAGAGGTGCGTATGTTCATATGGACATGGATGACTCTCTAGAACAGGGGTCACGAATTAAAAATCAGCGGGGTCCGAATAAAGAAAATCAACAACCAGTAAAGGTCCGGACACATTTGTAATTACAATCCGTTACTTCAAACAGTATTTAACACTGAAATAAAATGTTTATGCATCCACAAAAAATAACATAAAAATAGAACGTTTTTCTATTTTAAAATCCAAAGTGCTTTTTGAAATAGAGAACCACAATCTTTCACAGTTTGGTATATAGACAATTTCCTGACTTTCACATCTTTTATAAAACAACTGAACTTTTTTTAATTTCTTTTTTATGGCTTAATGAGACAAGTGAGCTTTAGGCTGCCCTGCAAGGGTTTTAAACCAATATACTTAGCCAATACAGCACCACCCACCTGTGGGAAATGGCGCTACTGAACATTTTGGTCAAATATTGAGTTCTGGGCCCAGATGTGGTGAGGCTGAGTTGCTAAAGGAGGCCAATCTGACCCATGAACTTTGGTGACGTTTGGCGACATTAAGTATTGGCACCCCTATTTGAGGCACTTCCCAGTACAGGATTTGGACCAAACTGACAGAGTACAATCACCCGGTGATCCTGAGCACAACCATGTTAGCGGCTAATGGTTAGCATGTTGCTAATTGGAAGTAGCTCTAGGAAGCTCGGACAAACTTCTGCTTTACAGAGTCTGTACCTCCTTTATACAGAATGCTCCACAATAAGTTTGGGCCTCGTCACGTAAAGCATCTCCAAGTTAGGAGGTGTCAAACATCCAATGCTTTTCAATGGTGGCGAAACCCCTTATACTCCCTAGAAATGCAGGCCCACATACAGTATATTCAAGTTTGAAATTCTACTTCTGCTTTGTTAAACGATTCAGTGTTTAGAATGAGTTAGGAAATGATTGGTGCCTTTCCCTCAGTTTTTTCTTCTTCTAATCATTCAGCTATTGTTCTTTCATGTTCAAATTCTTCAACTCTTTCAAATTCTTCAACTTTTTCAACTTCTTCAACTTCTTCAATGCTTTTCAGCTATTTTTTCTCTTCTTCAAAGATCTTCTGCATCTTTTGATAATCATTCAGCTATCTGCATTCACAGTGCATTTTCGCACGAAATGCAAATTTTTCTAGTTTGTTTTATCTTTTTGATGTGGTTTTCTTAACAATCTGTAAGCATCAAAATCCTTGTCATTTTATTTAGTGTCCTGGAGCGCAGCTGCTCATCAGGTGAACACTGTTGCATACTGACAGCAGATACAGCTCTGCCTTCTTTGCTTCAGAACAGCGCAGTTTTTTCCTTATCGAACCCAGTCAAATGAGGCACATTGTTTCACTTTCCGACTCTTGTTCTTCAAGGGTCATGCTAAATTAGCCTGAGCTAGCGCGTTACTCTTCTTTGTGTTTTAAATTAAACATAACGAAAGTTACTGCTGTAACTACGGTTCTATGAATCCCGGATGACCGCCAGAGGCGGTGCTTTAAGCACTGAATGATCATTCTTGCGCATGCGCAGGTCGAGTACTAATGACAACAAAGTCACCTGTGACCTGCCGGGGACCCACGTGACTCTATATAGTCACGTGGCACCCGGCGTTCAATCCCTCAATCTTCTCGTGAAAAGCAGAGATTCCGAGGGACCAAGCACTCTGGCGGTCATCCGGGATTCATAGAACCGTAGTTACAGCAGTAACTTTCGTTCTATTTCATCCCTACTGACCGCCAGAGGCGGTGCTTTAAGCACTGGATGACTTATGTCAACAAGGTCACGAGGAATCAGCAATATTCACCTAACGTGTTGTAGATGTATGCTGCTCCAGAATTCTTTGAAGGGGATGAGGCGCAGCCCCATTCACCCTGTAAAACCGAGTAAAGGTACTCTGTGATTTCCAGGAGGCCGCACGGCATATAACATCCAACGGCACCCCAGTCATGGCAGCAAACGATGTCGACATGCCCCTTGTAGAGTGGCACTTCACTCCTGTCGGCAGAGGCTGGTCCTGCAAGGCATAAGCCTTGGAGATCAAATCCACAACCCAGTGTGCCAGTCGCTGCTTAGAAAGTGCCTGACCTTTCCGTGAGCCGGCGTAGCAAACAAAAAGGCTATTTGTCTTTCGAAAGGATGCTGTGACATTGATATATGCCTCAAGGGCACGAACAGGGCACAGTGGTTCGGAGGGGCATCCCGTATCAAACCGAGCAAGATGGAGTGGCTGGTTACCGTCCGCCCCCAGTGACACCTTAGGAATGAACGCTGCGTCAGGCCACAGTGTGACACCTGACCCATCAGGATTCCACCGGCAGCAGGGCTCGGCCACCGAGAGAGTCTGCAATTCACCCACACGCTTTGCTGAAACCATCGCCAAAAGGAACGCTGTCTTCAGTGAGAGCCATTTGAGGTCTGCTGATGCCAGGGGCTCAAATGGGTGGGATCGAAGAGCTTCAAGCACCAGAGAAAGGTCCCATGCCGGTGCCACAGGGCGGTTGGGTGGATGCAAACGCCGAGCACCTCTCATAAACAGCACAACGTCCTTGTCTCGGCCCACTGTGCAACCATTCAGCCCGACATGCCGACAGGAAATGGCAGCTACATATACTTTTAAGGTAGATGGAGACCGCCCCTGATCCAGCAATTCCTGCAGGAAGGTCAGTATGTCAGAGACTGAACACTGCACCGGGTCCTGCCCTTTATTACGGCACCAGGTTGCAAAGAGAGCCCACTTGTTATCATAGACAGCTCGTGTGGATGGCGCCCATGCATTAGCCATTGTATGCCCTACTGACCCAGTGTATCTCGAGAAAGTGGACCCCGGCCTTGCAGGGGCCAAATCCAGAGCTGGAGCCGGTCTGGTTTGGGGTGCAAAATCTGACCCCCCAGCTGGGAGAGGAGATCCGTCCTGCAGGGGAGACGCATTGGCGAGCCGGAGCTGAGCTCGTGCAGTAGAGGAAACCAAGTCTTCGCTGGCCAGAAGGGTGCTACCAGCAGAACCCTGTGCCCTTCCAGGCGTACCCTTAGGAGAGTCTGAAAAAGCAGACTGAACGGTGGAAAGGCGTAAAGGAGGGTCCGGGGCCAGTCGTGTGCCAGCGCATCGTGGCCCAGAGGGCTACTGTCGTCCAAGGAGAACCACAGGGGGCAGTGAAATGCGTACCTTGAGGCAAAGAGGTCCACGTCCGCCCTGCCGAAGACCTTCCAGATGTCCTCCACTACCTCTTGGTGAAGCTTCCACTCTCCTGGAAGCGGCTTCTGGCGGGATAGAAAATCTGCTGGCACATTCTCTGGCCCGGGGATGTAGGCTGCTCTGAGGCTGGCCAAGTATGGAGCTGCCCAGGTTAGCAGCTGTTGAGTCAAACACAACAGTTTCCTTGACCTGGTACCCCCTTGGTGGTTGATGTGAAAAACCACAGCAGTGTTGTCTGACCTCACTAGCACATGCTTTCCCTCCAAGCCTGGGAGAAAGCTCTGAAGAGCCAGAAGTACAGCCTGTAATTCCAGGATATTGATGTGTTCCCTGCACTGCCGCTGGGACCATGTCCCTTGTGCCATTTGGCCCCACCAGGTTGCACCCCAGCCCGTGGAGGATGCATCCGTAAACACAACTTCCCGACGACACGGGAGGGAGCCGAGCGGAACCCCTGTCGTCATAAACGCCCTGACCCTCCACTGGGACAGAGACTGAAGACACTGAGGCCCCACCCGAAGTCGTCTGAGACGATGAGTGTTCCGTGTGGAGTCCAGACCGAAGCTGTTCAACCACATCTGGAGGGGCCGCAATGACAGCAGTCCCAAGGGCACTACGGCGGATGCGGCTGTGAGCATGCCCAAAAGGCGAAGATACCGCACAAGAGGTGGTGCCATGCCACGCCTGAATTCCGGAAGGATGCTCAATACGCTGTTCACCCGCTGGGGTGACGGGCAAGCGGTCATCGACACAAAATCCATGGCAATGCCCAGGAAGACAGTCTGCTGTGAGGGAGTCAGACTGCTTTTCTCCATGTTTACCTGCAAGCCCAAACATCCCACATGATGGAGCACTAACCGGGTATCTCGGACCGCCTGGTTCCGTGTCGCGGCACAAATGAGCCAGTCGTCCAGGTAAGGGAGGATTCTTATTCCTTGTGCCTGCAGAGGAGAGAGGGCCGCTGCGACACATCGGGTGAACACCCTGGGAGACAACGAAAGTCCGAACGGGAGGACCTTGAACTGGAAGTGCCTCCCCTGAAAGGCAAAACGAAGAAACCGGCAATGTGGCGGAGCGATTGGAACATGAAAATAGGCATCCTTGAGATCTATTGAAGTGAACCAATCGCCCGGGGAAATTGCCTGCAACACTTCCCTGATGGTCAGCATATGAAAAGGCATGACCTTCAGGTACGCATTCAGGCCTCTGAGGTCCAAGACCGGACGCAGGCCCCCCGTCTTCTTCGGAACCAGAAAATATATTGAATAAAAGCCCCCTGGATCCCGCAGGGGGTCCACAGGCACTATAGCGCCCTTGGCCAGCAAGGTGCAGATTTCCTGATTTAGTGCCTGTGCCTTCACCGGGTCGCGGATCACAGTCATCCTGACCCGACCAGGGACGGGTGGCCTGCGGCGGAATTGAAAACGGTACCCCCTGGACAGAGTGGACAACACCCACAAATCTGGGGTGTGGGCAGCCCAGAAGCCGAGCTGTCCTGGGGTAAAACAACCGACCGCAGGCCCTAAGGCGTCATCTGCGGGCCCCCCGGCCCCTTGAAGGCTTGGGAGGACGCCGACCAGACTGCGTGGCTCGAAAGGAATGAGATGACCTTGCCCCAGCTTGGTCTTGAGCCTGGTTTCCGTGACCTGGAGCAGGCCTTTGGACCGATGTCTGGGCTGGTACCAGCCCCTGTGGCTCAAGGGAAAGAGATGGACGTGAAGGCCTCCGCGAAGGACCCGCAGCTGCCAAAGTGCGGACAGGTTGGCGATCACGTCTTTGAAGGCCTGCCAGCTGCTGCCTTGTTCTAGAGGCCTGAGCTGTACGGTCCAATGCCTCCAGTGCTGCAGAGCCAAAAAGTTCCCCCGGAACGACAGGCAGGGCCCGAAGGGTTCTCCTACAAGGATCAGTAAGAGGCGACTGCGCCAACCAGACCTGGCGGCGAGCATGAACTAGCATGGACAGTGTGCGTCCAAGCTCCCCAGAGGGAGGAACCACAAAGGCAGTCTCTGATCTACTGCGCTTAAAGAAGGCGCTGGAAGCTGCAGGCTGGGTCTGAGGAACATCAATATGTAAACGGGCAAGAGCCGTTCGGATGGCGGCTGTCACAGACTCCCCCGTATCCTCCTGGGAGGCAATGGAATCAGACCCGGAGGCCCCGGAGCCCAGCTCCTGGAGGTCCTCACAGAAGTGGGTGCCAGAGGCTGCCACAGAAATAGCATCATCATCATCCATGACTGACACTTCATCCTGCTGGGGAGGGAGAGCCGTGCTGCCATCACCCCCAGCCTGAAAGGACTGGAGAAGGGCCTTCACTTCGGCCAGCTCCGAGGTGAGATGATCCACTCTTGTGGACAATCTCCCTGCATCAGTCTGTCTGGCTCGTTTTGGCGGCACCAAAGGTGCAGCCACAGTTGGCCGTTTGCACATCGTCTTTCCCGTTGGCAACAGACTATGCGGCCCAGCGCCCGCCCAGTCGGTAGGCTGCTGCAACGCAGCCAACCGACTCAGTCTGACCGACCGGGGCATGACGGAGCAGTTGGGGCAGACGTTATCCGACAGCGCCTCCCGGAGATGTTCCACACCAAGACAGGAGGGACACAAATCATGCCCGTCGTCGGGCTGAAGCGGAGCCAGACAGGTCGAGCAACACAAATTTTCCAGCATCATAATGCTAAAGGCGTGATCAGCCCGCCACCAACAAGAAGTCACCACGAGCAGGAAACGCCACCGGCTCCCTTAGAGGTTTCGAACACAGCGTGAGCAGAAACGCCACCAGCGAGTCCGCTTGTTAACTAAGGATGAACTCAACGCGAGCAGAAAACGCTACTGGTGAGTCAGATAAACAAACTTATAGTGAACTCAACGCGAGCAGAAAACGCTACTGGTGAGTCAGATAAACAAACCTATAGTGAACTCAACGCGAGCAGAAAACGCTACTGGTGAGTCAAATAAACAAACTTATAGTGAACTCAACGCGAGCAGAAAACGCTACTGGTGAGTCAAATAAACAAACTTATAGAGAACTCAACGCGAGCAGCAACGCTACTGGTGAGTAAAAAGAACCACAAAATTACCGTGGTAACTCAGCGCGAGCAGTAAACTACTGCTGAGAAAAGAACAAAACTTACCAGTTCATGTCGCGGCGACCGCAAATCTGGTAAGGTGAAAGCAGCTTGTGCAGCCCCTGGAGGGCGAAACTTACCCACAGCTCCGACCAAACCCGGTCACGGGGCTACCAGCAACAAGCAGCTAGATTTAGCACGTGCTAAACACAGAAGCAGTCAGCTTCACACGACCATACCTGCGCGCGAGAAGAACGAAGGGATTGAACGCCGGGTGCCACGTGACTATATAGAGTCACGTGGGTCCCCGGCAGGTCACAGGTGACTTTGTTGTCATTAGTACTCGACCTGCGCATGCGCAAGAATGATCATTCAGTGCTTAAAGCACCGCCTCTGGCGGTCAGTAGGGATGAAATAGAACAGCGAATCATGAGGAGATCCCTGGTTGGTCGCCGCGTTTATCAGCGAGGGAATAAACGCTGACAGGTGACATGGCCACAGGTGGAAATAATTCATTAATTAACTGCCGGAGCAGATTGACGCTTACCGAGGGAAGTTGTTGTCAGCTGCTGAACTTTCTGACCTGCTGGTTCGCATAAATCCAAAGAAAATCTTTGACCACCGCTACTTTCATTCATACCATCTGTGGCCAGTTTAAAATGCTCTCCCAAAGGTTAAAATGATGAACACCGATAAACCTCAGACTGGCCATGTCCACTTTGGAAAGACCCGCCCTGCTCTCATTCTGATTGGCTAATGTCTCGCCTCTGCCAGGTTTGATTGGTTGAGAGCAGCTTCAGTGCAAAACCTTGAATAAAAAGTCTAGACGGGACTTTTTAAGATCAATTTCCAAATGACGGAAATCTGTCGCAGCGACGGAGAACTTTAACCCCCGAGTTAGACACTGTCGTCGGACAACATGCAGTAATATATAAATGTTTTAAATCAGGTTGGGTCCGGATAAGGTAGCAGCTGGGTCCGGATCCGGACCGTGGTCCGCTAATCCGTGACCTCTGCTCTAGAATATGATAAAGTTAAAGCAGCAATCCTTCAGAAATATGATATCAACCCTGAGACATACAGACAAAGATTTCGCTCCTTGGATGTAAAGCCAGATGAGAGTCCAAGAGAACTGTATGCCCGTTTGAAGGAGTTGTATGGGAAGTGGATCAAACCAAAAGGAAAAACTGTTCAAGAGATTGGTGAAATTGTGATTCTGGAACAATACTTGAGAATGTTGTCTCCTGAGTTACAGGTCTGGATAAAAGAACATGACCCAGATTGTGCTGAGAAGGCTGCAGACTTGGCTGATGTGTTTGTGGCAGCAAGGAGAAAAGGGCAGCCCTGGAGCCAAACAGCATGGAAAATGAGGGATGATCAGAAATCTACACCGGATTACCCGAGAGCTGGTCTGAGTAGACATCTAAAGAACCAGCCACTCAATATGCCCACAGGAGCCTCAGCCAAAACTGTGATTTGTTATTTGTGTGGAATGGAGGGTCATACAAAACCAAAGTGCCCTAGGAGCTCTGCAAAAATAACTCAAATGTGTTTTGTGCCCAGACAGACTGAACCTAAAGTGGAGTTTCAGAACGATTTGAAAATGACATCAGTGGAGCTTAATGGTAAAACACTGAAAGCTCTTATTGATTCAGGAAGTACCCAAACACTTGTGCACAGAAATTTTGTGCCACCAAATAAAGTCAATGTCTTTGAGACCATCCCTGTTCGTTGTGTTCATGGGGATGAGAAGCCATATCCAACGGCAGATGTATATATTAATGTACAAGGACAAAGTTACCTTTTAAATATTGGCGTTGCAGAGAATCTGCCATTTCCTGCTATACTGGGTCGAGATCTACCTGTGTTGTTCGACTTACTCAATTCTAGTCAGACATGTAATGTTGTAGTAACCAGAGCTCAAGTCACGAGTAAAGAGGAACTTTCACATACACTTAGTGCCCTGCCTTTTTATAATGTAGACTTGGAGACAGAACCGGGAAAATCTCGCAAGTCACGTAGACAAAAGAGGCAGGAGAAATTCCAAAACACTCCTAAATTATCCTCTACTGAGCCAGAGCTGCCTTTGGGTTTTAAAATCCCCAACAACATTATTGAAATGCAACATGATTATCCAACGCTAGCATGTCTTTTTCAGAGAGCAGGAAAACAAAGGTCTGCGCAAGATTTCAGCAACAAGGAGGAGTTTTTCCTAAAGAATGGCATTCTTTACCGTCAGCAAGGGTCAGCATTGCAGCTGGTGGTTCCCAAAGCAGTCCAGGAGATAGTGCTGTCTCTTGGGCACTCCGTTCCATGGGCTGGCCACCTTGGAAAACATAAGACCATTGCCTGCATCAAAGAATACTTTTACTGGCCTGGATTGCAGGCGGATGTGGCCATGTTTTGTAAAAGCTGCCCTCAGTGCCAAAAATCCTCTCTGAAACTCCCCTCCAGAGCTCCTCTCCAGCCTTTACCAATCATCAGCACTCCATTTGAACGGCTAGGAATGGACATTGTAGGCTCTCTGGAAAGAAGTAAAGCAGGCAATCGTTACATGTTGGTTATTACGGACTACGCCACAAAATATCCTGAAGTTTTTCCTTTGAGGGGCATAAAAGCTAAAGCAGTTGCTTTCTGTCTGGTGCAGCTATTCTCGAGGGTTGGGTTCCCAGATTAAATTTTAACTGATCGTGGAACTAACTTCATGTCCAGTCTGTTAAAACAGGTGTACCGGCTTCTTGGAATCAAAAGCTTAAAGACAACTCCATATCATCCTCAGACTGATGGCCTCACTGAGAGATTCAACCAGACTTTGAAGCAGATGCTGCGTAAGTTTGTCAATGAAACGGGCACTGACTGGGATCAATGGCTACCTTACCTTCTCTTTGCTTATAGAGAAGTACCACAGGCCTCAACAGGTTTTTCACCTTTTGAACTGCTATACAGCCATGAAGTAAGGGGTCCCCTTTCTCTGCTGAGGAGAACTTGGGATGGTGACAAGGAACAGTCCAAAACTGTTAATGTGGCATCTTATGTTGTCCAGATGCGTGAGCGGCTGGAAAAGATGACAGAACTGGCGCAAGCTCATATGGCAGAAGCACAACATCACCAGAAGGCTTGGTATGATCCGTCAGCCAGGCAGAGGTCCTTTAGTCCTGGCCAAAGAGTGCTGGTGCTTCTTCCAAGTGATGACAGCAAACTGCTAGCAAAGTGGCAGGGGCCATATGAGATCCAAAAGAAACTGGGACAGACAACATACCAGGTGGCCATTCCAGATCAGCCCTGCTCAAGCAGAGTATTACACATCAACCTGCTAAAGGAGTGGGTGGAGAGGCCAAAAACGGCAGAAGTCTTATTGATCCAAGATGTTCAGGAGGATGAGGAAGTGGAGGAGCAGTATCTGCCAGCACCCATCCCTCAAGACCTGGACCTCAACCACCTCTCTGAAGTAGAGCAGACTCAGGTGAGAAATCTGTGTAATTCAGAAGTATTCCAGCAGAACCCTGGTAGAACTGACATTGTAAAGCATGATATTGTGCTAAAAGATGGAGCTGCTGTGAGATGAATGAGTTACAGAATACCTGAGCGTCTGCTGGTTTCGCTGAGGGAGGAGGTTGACTTGATGCTGTCACTGGGAATCATTGAACCATCAAGGAGCGAGTGGTGCAACCCGGTGGTCCTGGTTCCGAAGAAGGATGGCAGCATACGTTTTTGCATAGATTTTAGGCACCTGAATACAATATCCCAGTTTGACTCTTATCCAACACCCCGCATCGACGACATGGTTGAGCGGCTGGGCAAGGCCAAATATCTAACCACCATAGATCTCTGTAAGGGATACTGGCAGGTACCACTCACAGAGCGCTCAAGGGACCTGACGGCCTTCCGGACCCCTTGGGGCCTCTTTCAGTTTACAGTAATGCCTTTTGGGCTGCATGGTGCCCCGGCTACATTCCAGAGACTGATGGATCAGGTACTAGCTGACGTGTCTGCTTTTGCAGCAGCTTACTTGGATGACATTGTTATTTTCAGTTTAACCTGGGAAGAACATTTTCAACATCTGGAGAAAGTGTTGGAGCGTCTCCAGTCTGCTGGTTTGACTGTTAATCCATCAAAGTGTGTGTTTGCCAAAGCAGAAACTCAATATCTTGGATTTGTAATTGGAAATGGAGTGATAAAGCCTCAGGTGGATAAAATTGCTGCCATTGAATCCTGTCCCCTGCCAGGGACAAGAAAGCAATTAAGATCATTCTTAGGGATGGCAGGGTTCTATCACCACTTTATTCCTAATTTCTCTGCCAGGGCCGCTGCTTTGACGGATCTGACTGGCTCCCGGAGTCCAAACAAAATCCAGTGGACTGAGGAGGCTGTGGCAGCTTTTCAGGACCTGAAAATGATGAGTTAGTAAATTACAGACCTATATCTAATCTTCTTTTCTTATCTAAAATTCTTGAGAAAGTAGTTGCTAATCAACTATGTGAACATTTACAAAGTAATGACCTACTTGAGGAGTTTCAGTCAGGCTTCAGAGCTCATCATAGCACTGAAACAGCTCTGGTGAAGGTCACTAATGATATTCTCATGGCCTCAGATAATGGACTTGTGTCTATACTTGTCCTGTTAGATCTCAGTGCTGCATTTGATACAGTTGATCACAATATTCTCCTACAAAGACTTGAGCATACTGTAGGGATTAAGGGAAAAGCATTAGGCTGGTTTAAATCTTATCTGTCGGACAGATTCCAGTTTGTTCATGTTAATAATAAATCTTCCTCAAACTCTAGGGTCACTTGTGGAGTACCACAGGGTTCAGTCCTTGGACCAATTCTATTTACTATATATATGCTTCCGATTGGCAAAATTATCAGACAGCATGGGATTAATTTCCACTGTTATGCTGATGACACTCAGCTATATTTATCCATAAATCCTGATGAATCCAATCAGTTACTTCGACTGCAGTCATGTCTTGATGACATCAAAAGCTGGATGACTTTAAATTTCCTGCATTTAAATTCTGACAAGACAGAAGTTGTAATCTTTGGGCCAGAGTCTTCAAAAAATAAAGTTCTTAATCAATCCCTTAATCTGGATGGCATTAACTTGGCCTCTGGTAATAAAGTTAAAAATCTTGGTGTTGTTTTCGACCAAGACATGTCATTTAAATCCCATATTAAACAGGTTTCCAGAGTTTCCTTTTTTCACCTCCGGAATATCGCCAAAATTAGAAACATTCTGTCCAGGAGTGATGCTGAAAAACTAGTCCATGCATTTGTTACTTCAAGGCTGGACTATTGTAATTCTTTACTATCAGGAAGTCCACAAAATGCAGTTCGAAGTCTTCAGCTGATTCAAAATGCTGCGGCAAGAGTTCTGATGAAAATCAACAAGAGGGATCATATTTCTCCAATTTTAGCTTCCCTTCATTGGCTTCCTGTTAAATCAAGAATAGAATTTAAAATTCTCCTTCTAACGTATAAAGCCCTTAATAATCAAGCTCCACCATATATCAGAGCTCTGATTACCCCGTATGTTCCTAACAGAGCACTTCGCTCTCAGACTGCAGGTCTGCTGCTGGTTCCTAGAGTCTCTAAAAGTAGAATGGGAGGCAGATCCTTTAGCTATCAGGCTCCTCTCCTGTGGAACCAACTCCCAGTTTTGGTCCGTGAGTCAGACACCCTATCTATTTTTAAGACTAATGTTAAAACTTTCCTTTTTGACAAAGCTTATAGTTAGAGTGGCTCATACCCTGAGCTATCTCTATAGTTGTGCTGTGATAGGCCTAGGCTGCTGGAGGACATCAGGGTCTAATTTTCTCACTCTACTGATTTCTACTGTTCTTCAGTCTACTGTTCTCCAGTTTTGCATTGTATTACATTGAAATGACTGTCGTCATTTCAGCTTTTAACTTTTTGCTCTCTCTCTTTTTCTTCATAGTAGGTACACCTGGTCTGGCGTTCTGTTAACTGTGACATCATCCAGAGAAGACGGCTCACCCGCTACTACCATCTAATGTAGAACAGATTACTAGATCAATGTGTGCTTCTGTGCTTTTTTGTCTCTCTTGTTGTGTCTCTGTTCTGTCTTCTGTAACCCCAGTCGGTCGAGGCAGATGACCGTTCATACTGAGCCCGGTTCTGCCGGAGGTTTTTCCTTCCCGTTAATGGGTGGTTTTTCTTCCCACTGTCGCTTCATGCTTGCTCAGTATGAGGGATTGCAGCAAAGCCATGTACAATGCAGACGACTCTCCCTGTGGCTCTACGGTTCCCCAGGAGTGACTGCTGCTTGTCGGGACTTTGATGCAATCAACTGGTTTCCTTATATAGGACATTTTTGACCAATCTGTATAATCTGACCCAATCTGTATAATATGATTGAACTTGACTTTGTAAAGTGCCTTGAGATGACATGTTTCATGATTTGGCGCTATATAAATAAAATTGAATTGAATTGAATTGAATTGAATTGAATTGCAAAGATCACTCAGTAAGAGCCCAGTTTTACATAGCCCTGAGTTTGATAAACTGTTTATTCTGCAGACTGATGCCTCACAAAGAGGATTGGGAGCAGTTCTGTTGCAGGGACCACCTGGAGAACGCCATCCGGTTGCCTTCATTAGCCGCAAGCTGTTTCCAAGAGAAGTGCGTTATTCAACAGTGGAGAAGGAAGCACTGGCCATTAAGTGGGCCCTGGATTCCTTCAGGTATTATCTGCTCGGACGGGAGTTCATTTTGCAGACGGACCACAAAGCTCTTCAATGGATTGAGAAAATGAAAGACACAAATGGGAGGATCACACGGTGGTACCTCGCAATCCAGCCATTCCGGTTCATAGTAAACCACATTCCCGGCAAAGACAACTGTACTGCAGACTGTCTCTCTCGCTGTTCCACCGAGATTTTTGAAGAGGGGGAGTGTGTGATGGCTGCTTTTACAGCCACACAGATGTGGTAAAAAATACCATTTATGTAACTTAGTTTCTTTTTCATAGGGCTTCATTTACAGAGCCATTTCATTATTTGGAATTTATTTATCATAATGACACTGTATTTCAAAATTAGTGTGCACATTTTGCTTTACCTTGTTTTGTTATGATTGTTTGAGTTTTCAATTGCTCTAGTCCCTTGGCTGAGGAACCAGCAGGTGGCCAAGGGGCTGAGCTGATTTGGACCATACCAAATCAGTCTATGGGGGGAAATGGGGGTTTTGCTTCATTTGGTTTAGTTAGGTTTGTGTATGTTTTACCCCATGTGTTTCTTTTGTGGACTGCTCAGCCACTATTTAAGTTCCTCTTTGTCCTATTGAGGGAGGTCAGTTTGTTTGAGTTATTTCTGTTATTAGTTATTTTGAGTAGTTTTGTTCCTTTGACCTCTTTTCTGGATCCATTTTTGTACATTTTATCCTTTTGGGTTAAATAAAAGAACCCCGTTTTGAAAATATACCAGTGCCTGACTGTCCTTGCTGCTCGGTCCATCACAGAAGAACTCCTTTGTCAGGCGGGCATTGTGAACTGCAGCATTGTCCTGTTGAAAAACCCAATCATTACCACACAGACGAGGGCCCTCAGTCATGAGGGATGCCCGCTGCAACATCTCCACATAGCCAGCTGCTGTTTGACGCCCCTGCACAACCTGAAGCTCCATTGTTCCATTGAAGGAAAACGCACCCCAAATCATGATGGCGCCCCCACCACTGTGCCGTGTAGAAAACATCTCAGGTGGGATCTCCCTGTCATGCCAGTAACGTTGGAAGCCATCAGGACCATCAAGGTTAAATTTTTTCTCATCAGAGAAGACAACTTTCTTCAACCTTTCAATGTCCCATGTTTGGTGCATCCTTGCAAACTCCAAACGGGCAATTCTGTGGCGTTGAAGAAGACGTGGCCTTTGAAGACGTTTTTTGTTTCTGAAGCCCTTCTCTCGCAGATGCCGTCTGATGGTTTAATGGGCTGCAGTCAGCACCAGTAATGGCCTTAATTTGGGTAGAGGATCGTCCCGTGTCCTGACGGACAGCCAATCGGATCCTGCGGCTCAGAGCTGGTGAAATTTTTTGGGGTCTACCACTTGACTTTTTTGTTCCATAACCCTCAGGATCATTTAAAAAATGCAAAATGACTGTCTTACTGCGTCCAACCTCAGCAGCGATGGCACATTGTGAGAGGCCTTGCTTATGCAGCTCAACAATCCTACCACGTTCAAAGTCACTGAGCTTTTTTGCTTTTTTGCCACCCCCTGCAGCTGACAGGTGTTGTCCCCCCTCCCCCCAAGAAGCTAACCGTGCACATGTTTAAATAAGTATTGCAATTTTGTTATATATTCTAAAAGAAATATTGTCTTTTTATCCGTTTTTCCTGGATACATTTTAACAAGAGGGCGGGTTATTATTAATGTAATGGAAAGGTCCAGATCTCACTGGATTCTTTTTTGCGTGTAATTTCTAGTCTTGCTGTTGAAGCAACGTGTCCCCACGAAGAGCGGCAGAGCGTCAACGCGACCTTTAAAAAAACGTAGAAGAAGACGGCACCGGAAGTGTCGTCGGGGTGAGTTAGAATTGTTGACAAATCCAGCTAGCCTCAGCTGAGTGGAATAGAATCGCTACAGCTAAGATTGGAGTCAACAATGACTTCTCCGGAGGAAAAACACGGGACAAAACGACCCGCATCTCCCACGGATGTGAGTAAAACACGAAAAGCTGCTGTTTCCGCTTGGGACAAAAATAAGAGAACACAAGGGTTTAGGTGCTGAGCGCCGCTTTAGCAAGCTAGCAGCAAACATCTGCGCTCACGAGCTTCACGGCGAAAACGTGAGCGCGTCCCAAAATAAAGTTCACTGTTTCCCTGCAGCTTTCTGAAACCACGGCCACGCTTTGAGCAGCACGCTGCGACGTGGAAATTAGCCCGAGAACCGACAGTTTGAGAGTTGTGGTTTATTTCCTGCGCGGTGGATAAAAGTTTAGTTGGTGGAAAAGCTCTTTTGTCCCGGGGTGAGATGGGAAGAGCTGCTGCTCACTGTTACACGCTCAGAGATTTAACTCCGTCCTGTTGTTTTTAAGCTCAATCGATGCAGTTTTGACTCAAATGCCACCTCACGACTAATGTGCCCAGTTTGGAGTAAAAGACACTGTGCAGAATTTATGCAGCCTTATCCCATGTGTCTGCAGCCTGCTTCATGGCAGCTTTCACATACAACTACATACAGCACTGGAGCAAAGCATTTTACTTCCGTTTCTAAGCTTTTCTTTCACATCCAATAGTTTCATAATGATCTCAAAATCTAAGATGAAGAAAATTAATAAAAACAAGCTTCTTTAAAGATATTAATTTAAGAAGGAACGCCATCCAACGAGTGGAAAGTGTGATAAGTCCCTCCTTGTTAAAACATGGTTAACTGTGATTAAGCACTGATTAAGCGTGAAAAGAAACTGTACAAGCCCCATTTTGAAGCATTTCAAGAACAGGAAGGTATGAAAATGAAGAAAAACAGAACAGTGGTGAGTCTTTGACAGTTCCCAGTAATGGCCGGCCTACTAAAATTACCCAGAGGACATACTGACTCATCCAGAGAGTCCCAAAAGAACCAAGAGCAACATCTAAAGAGCTGCAGGCCTCTCTGGAGCTCTGAGGTTATGATTCAAGAGTAAAAAAAAAAAGAGAGAGACTGAGCCAGAACACAAAGGCCCGACTCATCTCAATGGTGACACAGCCTGTTATGTTATGTAGACCCATCCATCCATCCATTTTCCAAACCGCTTAATCCCTCATGGGGTGACGGGGGTTGCTGGTGCCTATCTCCAGCATTCACTGGACGAGAGGCAGGGTGTTATGTAGACCACCAAGACAAAAGCTGAACTCTTTGGAAGGCGTGTTTCCTGTTGCAGCTGGCTAAAAACAAACAGCGTTTTAGAAAAATAATCACCACCACCTGACTGTCAAACATGTCGGTGGTGGTGTTATGGTCTGAGGCTCTTTTTGCTGCTTCAGGAATGGAAGCAGGAATTCTGCTGTCTGCCACAGGTTTTGGAATGGCCTAGTCAAAGCACCAGATCTGATTGCAAAGTCTCCAGTGTTGATGAACAAGAATAGTTGTGTACCAGAATTGCTCCATAGCCATGTAATAAGTCAGTTATTAGCTCACATGATTAACTCCTTCATGACCAAACCCTTGGGGGGTTCTATTTGAAAACGAAGACGGATACTGACGGTGTTTGCTCTCGGCAGGATGGCTCTACTCAGTGGGAATCTGCAGATCTGGGGAGCAACGAGAGGAAGCAAAAGTTCTTACGGTTAATGGGCGCCACTAAGGTTTGTACGCCATACCTTCCCTCCTCGTGGATCTGCGCCCCCTGATACTTAAAACATAATAAACTATTCAGCGTGTATCAACCGGACAAACGGTTGGTGGTGTTTTCTCTTCCAGAAGGAACACACGGGTCGTCTTGTCATCGGCGACCACAGGTCGACGTCCCACTTCCGTTCCGGTGAGCCTCTTTGCTGCTTCTCACAATGTCACATTTGTAGCCAGACACCGATGGCACCATGCGGGTGCCCCGGCTGGCACCCTGCTTCACGCCATCCGCGCAGCTCGGTCCAAGCTGGGAGAGATCAGTAGTGCTTCGGCGTCTCTTTGAAACGTCCGTCTCTCCTGCAGGGCAGGAAGATAGGCGGATGAACGAGGAGCTGGAGATGCAGTACCAGCAGAGCATGGACGGAAAACTGTCAGGCCGTGACCGGAGACACTGCGGGCTGGGTTTCAGCGAGGTGAGGGTCCGCCGTGGTGCATCCATGAGCAGCTACACTCACCTAGGTTTTAGGCAGTACAGGAACATCTCATACACAAGCTGACACTGTTCCTCCTCCTTTGTAGAACTCCTAAATAGGGCTGAACAATTAATCGCATTTTCAATATAATCGCGATTTAAAAAAACGCAATTTCCAAATCGCAGAGCTTTGCAATTTTTGGCTATGTAACAATCAGGGAATTAGACACGTCCATTAGGTGTTGGTAAAATGTTTAAAGTGGGTTTGCCTCCACATGGAAGGGAAGACGGTTGCAGCAGTGAGATAATCTAATTTTATTACTTGTATTAGAGTTTGTATAATCATACATAGCATTAAGTACAGGTCAATCAGTTTAATACATAGACTTGCTTGTTGGTTGCACTTTATGTTCAACAAGGATCGATGTCCAAATCAACTAAAAGCTGTTCTCTTGAATAATATTCTGAAAAGAAACATTAAAAATTCTTGTTTAAAATAGTCTTTGTTTACAAACATCTTTATTTAGAGGCCATTTTTGTCGCTTGTGGTTAATGCAGAGACAAGTCAAAATTTCAATTTTGGTTGAAATATATCGTAGGCAGAACGCAATCATTTCTGCTCTGAGTTTAGATGCTGTGGGTCTTTTAGCAACTAATTTGCACAGCGAGGAAACAAGTTGATTTATTGTTTGTATATGTTTAAAAACACATGATAAATTAAACTGGAAAAAAAAATTGCATTAAATCGCAATATTAAGAAAAAAATTGCAATTAGATTATTTTCCAAAATCGTTCAGCCCTACTCCTAAATACAAAAATAAGACTTTCAGTCTTAATATTACATGTAAAGTTAGATCCCTCTAGTTCTGTCATCTAGTAACCATGGACTTCAGGGTGTTTCATTGGAATTTCTAAAGAGTTTCTGATTGCTGTGACATAATGATGCAAAGCAGCTCATGGTTTCGTTTCTTTTTTAAATAAATGTGAGCAGCCAAGAGGCAAGCTGGAGGAGATGTGGGGCACTGTTAGTCATGTCCTCCACATATCTGGCTGTTATGGAAAAGCAACAAATAAACACCGTTAGTGCGGCAAATCCAAAAGAGCTCATGTTTGTTTATCACAACCCATGTCGGGGGAGGCAGCGAATGTGGACGATGTCAGGCCAGATGAGAGCAGAATTAGACTCTCAAAACATCGCATGTTGCCTTGAACACACCTTCCCTACGCTGAAACATGGTGGTGGCAGCGTCGCGCTGTAGGGAGAATTTAGTCCGAGTAGATGGCTAGATGGATAGAACTAAATACAGGGCAGTCCTGGAAGATAACCAGTTGGTGGCGCTAAAGCACTCATATCTGGGACAGAGATTCATTTACATGTGGGACTGAGACCCTAAAGTCCTCGAGGGCTGGTGTCCTGCAGCTTGTCCTGCACAGCTGACTCAAATGCCTGAACCAGTTCACTAGCACGCAATGAAGCTCTGCAACATGAGCTCATATTTGAGTCAGGGGTGCTAAAGCAGAGACAGGTCTAAAAGTTGCTGGACAGCAGCTCCTCGAGGATGGTGGCCTGAGACCACTCCCCTAAAATACAGCTAGAGCTACAAAGGCAGCAGTTTAGATCCGAGACTATTCTTATGTTTTAATGGATCAGTCAGAGGTGATTCAGAATCTGTAGCAAGGCATGCAAGCTGATGTTCATAGATGTTCTGCTTCCAATCTGGCTGATCGTGAGCTATTTAGCAAAAGTGAAGGTCGAAAAACTGTTTGTAGATATGGTGATGGAAACATACCCCCAAAATACCTGCAGCTGTAATCACAGCAAAAGCTCGTTCTGTAGAGTCTTGGCTCATTAAGGCTGAATACTAATGTTCACCTCACTCTAAGCCTTCAATGTAAATAAAATACATAAAAGTCGGTGGTTGTAATGTGATCAAATGTCAAAGCTATGGGGTGTGAATACTGTAGTAAGGCTCCGTAGCAACACCTAGTGTTGGAAATAATGGAGAAAAAAAAGAATGTCTGTCATATGTCAGATGTTTGAGGGCTTTGGTGCCAGTAAGCAGACGATCAGTTACCAGTCGTACTGAATGACGCAGGTTTGTATCTGACCACAAAGCGGTCCTTTAATTCACTCAGAGGTTGTGTTGGAAAACAAAAGACTCGGCATCAACATTTGATTTTGTTAAAGAATAGAAATCTCTGCATCACATTCAAGTTTTCCCCACTTCACCCTGAGACACGGGGTCCATAAACACTCCGTGCTACAGGAACACAATGTAGTCAGACAAACTGAAACTCCTTGGGAGGAAATGTTCAAAAGTAGTTTCTCTTGTTTTTTTTTGTTTCTGTATCCTCAGCCAAACCCGCCGCCAGAGCCGGTCGTCTCCCCGCCTGTGGATGGTCAGACAGAAGAGGCTGAATCGGAGAAGTCCCCCAGTGAAAACCAGCACACAGAAGCTCAGGATAAAGATTCCAGCCCAAAGGAGGAAACGCCTGAAGAGGCCGAGCCCGGCTCAGACGGCCATACTGACGGACGGAAACCAAACTTCAAAATGGCCTTTGTCAAACCGTTGTAGGATGAGGGAGGAGTTAGCTTTTCTATTCTCATATTGGGACAGTTTGATGCTTTTTGTTTGACTTAAGGAAATCACTCGTCATTTCTATCATTTTTACCATGTAGAGATGGGATGCGTCCTGGCGTGCATGTTCTGGAAGAGTTTCACCTAAAAGCTTAAAAACAGGTCTTTTTTTTATGTTGTAGTGTGAAATAATGCAATGGATGGCAAATGAACTTGTTTTTATTTCACTTAAACATTTTAACTGTCCTGTATCTGCCTTGAAATATACTGAATGAAACAAGATTATTTGCCATTAAATGTGCTTTGTGTAGGTATGACCTTTTGTAATTTTCCTTTTTGGTTTTAGAACAGTAAGGGATAAAGTTGAAGAAATATAAAGACAGTTGCTTTTAGATGAAGCAGTTTTTATATATCGTGCATCTTTGATAGGTGTGTCGTCTGCTGCTCTCAAACACAAACTATGTGGACAACTTTCACCTGAGAGAATCGGAGAATCTAATCTTGTTTTTATATGTGAGCTAGTATAAATATCTTTTTTGTGAATATATTTTGGGGTTTTGGCAAACCAAAGCACCAGTTACGTTGTGATCTGTGATGTCTTTTCATAGTTTGCTCTGCATGGATTTTGGCACACAGACTGGTCAAGCAGTCTTTTTTTTATTGTTCGGAACAGTACAAATAACCTCATAATTGAGCTAGCATTATGTGCTAAATAGAAGATCGATGACGAATGAGCGGGTATCAAACGAACAGATTATCAGCATCTGTCGGTGTGACGGGTTTAAGGGACTAATGGGGGTTGATTCCTCTGTGTCCGGTGTTTCACTGATCACAGCTTTGGTTGAACCAGTGACTCCATGTTTTTGTGATCTAAAGAAAAATCCTTAACATGGTCAGAGGGTCCGGTAGCGCCTGTGTATGGCAGCCTCGCTTCTGTCAGTCTCCTTCAGGGCAGCTGTGGCTACTAACATAGCTCACCACCATCAGGGTGTGAATGAGTGAATGACTGATTGTATTTTAAAGCCCTTTGGCCACTCTGGATTTAATAAAGCTCTATAAAAGTAGAAGCCATTTACCATGAACAAACGTGTTAAAGAGATATTTAGAAAAAAGATACACCATTGAAAAGGTTTGCTCACATTTTATTGTAAATACAGCAGAGGTTTGGGTTTGGTTAGTGGATTGGGCATTAAACAGCTCTGATGTGGTGGCGGTCCATCTAAGGGTCCTTCACACTACCGTCCAGAGTTTGATTCCTGACCTGAGAAACCTTACTGCACATCTCCCCCGGTCTACTGTGAAGGAAGACCACTAGTAGTGCCACAAATCTTTAGAAACAAAACAGCTCTGATAATTTGCTAAAACCAAGAAATTAATGGGAAGGGTGGTTATTTCAGAGGCCTTCATCTGTAATAGAAAATAAATGAAAATAACCTCAACCCTTTTTATTCTAAGAGATTGAATGTTTTCTAAAAGTCAAACATTCCTGGAAGGGTTTTTATTATTTAATTGTATTTTGAAGATGGAAACAAATCTTGAGTTGAAATTCAAATGACAGTTTTTAAAACAGACAGTTGTCCCTCAAAACTTCCAGTCACCTCTTAAACAGACCTGACAGCATGCATTTGAGAATAAAACCAGCTGCTTTAAGACCTCAGCGACCACTAGAGTTAGACACAGCCATACTGTTTCCCAGATGTATGGTCTAGATTCTAGACTATTCTGAGGCTGCTGTCACATTGTTCCTCCTTTTACTACATATATTGGTATATCTAAAAAACTATTTCTACACATGAAGAAACAACCATGGTCTTGAGGCAGACAGAGAGACAAACCTGAGAGAACGAGAGGGGGTGTGAATATGTAGAAGTTAAGACAAATAAGGAGGGGCAAGGTTATGAATGGCCTTGAAAGTAAGGAGGAGTTACTTAAATTGAATCCTGAATTTGATGGGTAGCCAGTGTAGCTGTTGTAGAACAGGGGTAATGTGTTGGAAAGAGGAGGTTAGGTTGATGATACGGGCGGCAGAATTGTGAACCAACTGAAGTTTATTGACGGTTTTCTGTGGGAGACTGTAGATGAGAGAGTTACAATAGTCAAGACGGGAGGTGATTAGGTTAGGAATAAGAACAAAGGTGGAATGGGGACTGAGGGAAGGACACAGGAGGTTTATGGAGCGAAGGTGGAAATAAACAGAGCAAATAATGTTATTAATGTAGGACTGAAAGTAAAGGGTGCTATCTAAGATGACAGACGTTTTACCTGGACAGAAGGGGAGACTGAGGAACTGTCAATAGTAGTTAGAGGGTTTAATTTGTACCAATTGGAAGAATTTCTGTTTTTATCAGAATTTAATTTAGAAAGTAAACCAGGAGTTCATAGCACAGAGGTGATGGGGGGGGTAATGGTGCTGATGGTTGTCAGGATAGGTAAAGCCGGGTGTCATCGGCATAGCAGTTGATATTAAAGTGGCGAAGGATGGAGCCGAGGGGAGACCCTGGTGGACACCAGAAGTAATGGGAGAGTGAGTGGAACAGAAGGCTTCAAACTGAGTGCAGCCAGTTAAGTATGAACAGAACCAGGAGAGGGGTGTACTTGTAATGCCAAGAGAAGAAAGTCTCTGGAGGAGGAGGGAGTGTGAGGATTTATGAGATAAATGCAAGGTTCATTATGGGGTGAAGGTTACTGAAATTATTAGGGTCAGAGCCAGGTTTCTTTAGAATTGGAGTGATGACTGCAACTTTAAAGGCAGTGGGAACAGTTCCAGTTATCAGGGAGGAGTCAATAATTTTTTGTAATATGAGGGAGCAGAGAGGAAAGGCTAGATTTAACAAGGACAGGAATGGGATTGAGGAGACGGGATTTAGAGCTGGAGATGATATTTGAGATGGCGGCCATGTCCGGCAGGGCAAAACAGGAGAAAGGATGATTATAAGAGATGGGAGGGGGCTCAAAAGAGAGGGTGGGAGGAACAGCAGAGGTGAGGTTCCGATGAATATTAAGAATTTTGTCATCAAAATATGAGAGCAGGGGAATGCATATGTTGTTAGAATACAGATGAGGAAGGGAATTTTAAGGTCTCTTTATCTTATTAAGTAGTGATAAGAGGGTCTTAAGAGTTTCCAAGGTTACTATTTATTAGGTTAGAGTAATATTTGGATTTGACTTGTTTTATCTTTTATCTTATTTGATATTTTATCTTATTTTAGATAGAGGTGGGTTCTGTACATGTTGATGTGAATTGTTAGTCCCGTTTTCTTTTGAGGCACTCTAGCTGATGTCCTTTTGCCTTGAGGATCCGCATCGATAGTAGGTAGTCATCAATAGTAGAGTTCATTAGAAAATAGATCGGACTGCCCTGCTTTTCAAGCCACTCCCAAGTATTCAACAGGCTGAGGTGCCTGAATCTTCACTGGTGGAGACAGAGTGTCTGCATAGCGTAGAATGAGATTAGGTAACACTGGGCCATTACTATCACCTTTAGAGTAATATTTCTACAAATGTAAGAAAATAAATCTGTTTAAATTGTTGCTTTTTCCACTGCCTTCTTATTTTTTTTTTATCCAGTGTGTCATTACTACTTGTGTATGATAGCCCAGCCTTTAATAATAATTTTATGAAGGAGTAGTTACAGATTCAGGATTTAAGTGGCCATTTGAAGATACCTCCTCCACCTTACCTGCCGTCGGTACCTTCCTTTCTTCAGCAACGTCTCGGAGCAGTTACCTCTTGGCGTCGTACGAGAGGCAGACTCCTCGGAGGCTTCAAATGGACTTTGCTTCAGCTTCATCACACCAGTAATCATGGAGGATTCCATGGAAATCCTGCTTTTTGATGTGCGTCGTCCTTCTGAATATTGATATGGCTGGCGTCAGCCCACTGACATGAACCCCCCGTGCTACTGTTGACCCACCGAGTCACTGACCTGAGATTTTAAGGCTTTTGGCATCTTTTAATCTGACACCATCTGTATGTGGTCCAATCACCACCTTGAAGATACTCTGGACCTTGTTGTCTCATAAACTGTCCATCTCACGCTGTGAAATTTATGAGACTGCCGTCTCAGAGGATTTCCCCATCTTTACTGAATTTAGAGCTTCCTCTGCAGCCAGTAAACCACTGGTAGCTGGTTGCCATCGTCACATCATCACCTCTGCTGCTGCTGAACAGCTTACTGCTGCTTTTATGGATTTGTATTTCTCTGTTTCAACTGGTCTCTTCTCACAACACTTGTCATGAGATTCTGGACTTTGTTGCTCCTGTTAAAAGTCCAAACCCAAAGTTGGACCGTCGTTAAACAATGATACCGCACATAACCTCAATGCCAAAAGGCGGAACGACAGGGGAAGAAAGACAGACTTGCATGTACCCCTGTTCTCTTTGAGAAACCATCTTGCTCAGTACCAGAGAACTGTTAAAAGAAGCAAAAATATTTGTTTTTGTCTAACACCATAACTAACAGCAACCATTGCCCTCGGGCAATAGTTATGGTGCCATTGCCCTCGGGCAAGGGACTACAACCTTTACAATCCAGGGAGCCACATTTGCCCTCAGTCCAGCTAAATAAAATAAAATCATAAATGTTACAATACCTGTGGGAAAAAAAACAATCTTTAATTTTTGCTATCTACTGTAAGAAGTTTATAATTTAAAAGAAAATAATTTTATTTCTATATTTAGGTTTTAAAATAAATAAAAACATAACATTTTCAAGAAAAAAAAAGAGAATGGACACTTTGTTTTTGAAGACCATTGAAGATTATGTACAAAAACGCTTCGTTTTCAACCCAATGATAATAATGACTGTTACTATACTGTCATTCCGTTGTAAAAACTGAATGCAATTATTTCATGAAAAAATGCATTTGTTATTATATCTATCTTTAAAACATTAGTCTCTTCAGTTTCTGTTTAAGCCATAGTTATTAGGTCCAAAGAGCCACCTTCAGCTATGGAGCCACAGGTTGCAGACCCTTGCTCTAGGGTGTTATACTATTAGCTCTGGTTTAAATTCACCTACATCTGTTTTGCTTGATGGCTCAGTCACTACTCATGAGAAAATTTTCTCCTTTTTCACTGAAAATCTTAGCATCAGATATGGTATTGGTACACCAGTAATATAGTTGTCTCTGCTGGTTTTACTGTTTTTGAGTAGTTTGAAGCTGTCTTTTTCTTTACATGAGAACTATTACAGTAGTTGCCCCTTGACTTTATTTCTTCCAAGTTGTTGAAAGAGATTGTTTGATATTATTGGTCCTACTCTCTTGTCCTTTATCAACTCCTGTCTTAGCTCCAGGATTGTGCCAACAGCATTTTAGGGTCCCTTCTTAAAAAACCTCCCACGGACCCCTCGGTTTTAGCTAATGGTAGGCCTGTTTCTCATTTGCCCTTTGCAAGGTTTCAGAAAAACATGCCGTATTTTGTAGAAAACTATATATATGAAATAAAATAAAAATCAGTCTGGCTCCGCAATGCAACATAACAGAGTCTGTCTTACGTAAATGGCATTGCTGTGTTAGTTGATGGCAGGTGCCCTGTTGTCCTCGGGCTACTGTCGACCCTTCCGTCCTGCTTAAGCCACATTGATATCCGTGGCTCATGGCCTAAACGGTTTACATCCCCGCTGACAGACAGGTCTTTCACAGTTATGATTAATAACATATGTTCCACCATTGCTTCTCTTTCATGCGAGGTGCTACAGGGTCCCGTTCTTGGTCCCTCCTTTTTTTTCCCCCCTGTTGCACTAGGAGCCATTTTAGCTCGGCACCATGTGTCTTTCCACATGCAGACCATCTGCCAATTTACCTGTCTTTAAACCCAGGTAATGGTCACGTTCTGCTGGTCTTGATGGTATCTCTGCAGTAAAACTGGTTAAGCCAAAACGTCCTGTTTTTCAGTGAGCAAAGGAACAAAAACATTATGTCAGGTGAGAATGCCACCAGTGACACTAAGGAACCTGGGAGGGGTGGGGGGTGATTTGACAGGCTCAACAGGATTCAATTGGTCCAAAATCTGGCTGCAGTTCTTTTAACTGACACCTCCAGACATGAGCACACCACCCCCATTTTGTCCTCCTTTCACTGCCTGCTTCTCAGTTTTAAAATAGATTTAAAGTTCCTTTTAATCATATAGACCAAACATAACCTTAAAATAGAACCAAAACATTACAATAAAACAGAAATATGTCAAAATGTTTGTTTTAAGCAGCCTGACTTTATTATGTTGTTCTAATGTGTTTGTTACCATTATGACAGCGTGAAGGAAAAATACAAAGTAAAGCATCTCAATCCAAAGTGGCAAATAAACTAGTTATCTCTATACATTCCCACTGCAAACTGAGCATGTCGATTTTGGCTTTTATTTTGAAAATCCAATAACAAACAAGAACAAAAAAAAAGTTCAGTCAGTTTATGATTTACCATTAAGTGTGCAATGTAAGTGCAGAAGCAATGAAAATATTATTTAAAAACCACGAATTACAAACGCTTTGGAAAATGTGTATCAAATCCATAATTATAAAAGGGATTTATTTAAACAAATTAATAACTTAATTTGATGAGAGCCTTCGACATGGTCTTTTCCTCTATTTAACAGAATGTCCCCTCTGCCGGTCCTGTGGATCAGTGCTGTGCAGCAGCTTTGGCTGAGGAGAGAAACACAAAGTCTCAGAATCACTGCCGTCACAATAAGAACATGTAGAATAAAGGCTGTTTGATCAATATTTCTGGAAGAGGAAAAATCACACGTGTGGGATAGATTTGGGTCCTTTGTTGCATTTAAACTATTTCCCTCCACGACCTTAAGTCTGATCATGCATGTCACTGCTATCTGCGGTACATATTTCTGTTTCCAAGAAGAGAAGCAGCAGCAGATTTCAGAAAAATACAGTGTCTTGCAAAAGTATCCAAATGCTGGATCAAACGCTTTGATCACAAACGGTCATTTCTTTTAATGGGATGTATGTTGCAATGAAAAATAAAGATTATTATAATAATATTTATATCATAATCATATATTATTAGAAAAGCTTCTCTGCCCCCCAAGCATGCCCACAGCCGGATGCTGCCACTAGTGTATTTCCCTGTGAGGATGATGTGTTCAGGGCTTGCCGGCTAGAAAAGTCAGTTTGGATCTAATCTGACCAGAGCGCCCTCTTTCACATTGACATGCCGTGTCCCATTTATGACAAGAAATGCCTTTTTGCCGCCTTTTAACAATGGCTTCCTTCCTGCTACAGACTAGATTGAGGGATAGCATGACTAATAGTAATCAACTGTCTCTTATATAGATGAACAGGGGATCTTTGCAGCTCCTCCAGAGTAAACATGGGCCTCTTGGCTACTCTAATCTTCTCTAATCAATGCGCTCTGCGCCTGTCAGCTTAGGTATATGGCCATAGATTGGTAGTTTTAAAAACTGTGCCATGCACTTTCCATTTAAAGATGATGCATTATACAGTGCTCCATGATACATTCACATATTGGGATGTTTTATGACCTACCCCTGGTTTAAACGTCTCCCCAGGTTCCTCCCCGGCCTGTTATTTTGTGTTCCTTAGTCTTCATGATGCAATTTCTTCTCTAATGTTCTCTAATGAACCTCTGAGCTCTTCACAGAACAGCTGGATTTATATCGGGTTAGAGTAAGATCACGCACACGCAGACTCTATTTAATAATAAGGAGACTTTGAAGGCAACTGGTTTCACTGGATTTGATTTAGAGGTCTTGACTAAAGAGGTGTAACTAAAAATACAAGCTACTGCTGTCAGATTTCTGTTTGTGGAAAATCTCCCCATCTGCTTCTCCATTTTTCTCTACTTTGTTTTGGTCTTATATATAAATGCCCAGTAAAACACATTGAAGTTGGAAAACTTTTGCAAAGCACTGTAGGTAATTATTTTTTTTTTTGTTTTGCACACATGAAACACACAGATACACACAGCCTGCACCAAAACACCAGCTGAATCCAAAGGATCCCAACATTTCCCCAAAAAGAGGATTTAAATAAACTCAGCTTCTTCAATAAAAGACAGCAACTGAGAAGAAAGTTTTTCATAAAGACTTCAGCTGAGGCCTGCAGATCACAAAAATGTAACACTGGTTAGGTTCTAAAAATTAATTTATAAGTGATTCTGACTTATGATTGGGAACTTTAGTCTTTCAATAGATTCTCACTGATAAAGTTCCATTAAGGAGCAAATAAAGATGAACCTAACACTAAAGTCTTTGAATTCATCTCTTTGTTTGCCGTGTTGTGTTTTTTTTTAAAACTACTTACTTAAAAACAAACTGAACGTGGCTCTCACAATCAAACAAGTTCAATAAGTCTTTGTGAAATCTGCTCCCGAGACTCTTTGACACACAACACAAGACACCCGGAAGAAAGAAACCAGGAACGTGCACAGATGTTTTTTTGAGCTGGTGGTGTATATTCGGCTATTCATTGGTCATAAAGACGCTATCTTTAACAGTCTGAGATCTTGATGTCATCCATCTGTGCGCTGTCCTCACTCACACACACAACCCCCCAGAAACAAAAGGAACCATCAGAACACAGAGGAAGGTCGGGGTGTGTATACCTGGACCAGACCTGCTCACCGACTCTCCAGCCACTCAGTCCCTACGCATCAGGAACAATGATACGGTCACACTGAGTTATCAGCTTCAGTCCATCTGGAGCTACACCGTGGCGCTACAGCGCCAGAACCACTTGTTTGAAACGCTTGAGAGCTAAGGATAAAGTTCAAGTAAAGTTGTGTTCCTGTAGACGTGTGGTTGTGCGCCACCAGGGGGAGCTGTTTCAACTAAAGGTTTGCTGAGAAGTCTGAAGATGAACGAAGCTTCTAAAAAGTATTCAGCCCCTTCAGGTGTTTTACTCCGTTTAATGTTTTTGTAAATGAAATCATCGTGGATATAACTTCCCATGGAAAAAAATTAAAACATTTTTATGAACTAATGTGGATGAATTAAAAGTAATTCAGATAAACAAAATACTCCACCAGTCCAAGCTGTATGGGAGAGTGAAAAAAATGAAGTTGTATGACACAAAATCTTGCCTGGAAGTCTACCAGACTTGTGGGTGACTCCAAAAAGGAAAGGCCAAATCAAAGCCCAGATCTCATTCTTACAGAGAATTTGTGAAAGAACTCCTCAGTGCTGTCATTGCATTACTTTTAATTCACTCATGTTATTTAGTAAAAATCAGTTTTCCCTTTGGTATTAAAGAGTTGTTGTTGTTGTTTTTTTTGGTTGTAAATTCTTTTCCAAAAAGCAAAAATATATTGTCCATGATTTCCTTTTGAAAAACAAATAATGATTGGAACGTCAAATGGGGGGTTGAATACTTTTTAACAAGCATGGGAAATGCTCATTGGTTCAATGGCTGACATTTGTTGCAGTTTTCTACTGTATTAGTAAAGTCTAAACCCTAAGCAGTTAAAGCTTTTACATCTGTAAGACTAATCGTCTAACCTGCAACCAGTTTGCTCTTGCGGGAAGCCTCGGAGGCCAGCGCGTGGGAGACGCTCATGATCCTCTTCTGCTGCTGCATAGCAGAGTCCAGCTCGCTGAAATCAACCGATGCTGATGGCTGGATGTTCTGAACACTGGATGTAAAAAAACAACAGCAGGTTTTTAAATGATATACCGCTGAGTTGGATGCAAGGTAACAGGTCAGGGAGCCGTATGAGACGCAGACTGAGTTCTGGATACCTGGACTTGGTGAGAAGGTTCTTGATGCGCTCGGCCCGACGCGAGCGTTCCTCCAGCTCCTCAGAACTAAGAGGCTCTTCTGGGTCCGACTCCACATAGCGCTCTGGGATGAGAACCTTGTCTGGTTTGGATAGCTGCATGTTGGACAAACGGGTGTAAAAAAAAGTGACCTTTTTGTCTCTGCCAGACAGACGGTAAACTGAACGTAGAGGCGAGTTAACTTGATGAAGATCGAGTATTTACAGATCTATCAAACAGTTTGCACATGCTCACAGTGAGTGTGGTGTGAATTATGGGCTTTTTTGCTACTAGTGGCCTTTATTGAACAGTAATGTGACATTGAAGAAGGTGAGGAGGGAAGTGAAGACATGCAGGAACTGGCCTGAGACTGGGAATCGAACCCAGGACGAGTACGTCGCAGACTACAGCCTCTGCACAGGGGGCCCTGCTCTACTGTCTGAGGATGCATTTGAACTGTTCTTTTTTCAGAGGGAAATTACCATAAAACAAACAAATCCAATCAATATATATTTAAAAAAATATATAAATGTTAATATCAAAACCATTTAGAACATGTTTCATTGAAATGGGGATTTTCTTTAAGCCACAATGCTAAAATTATAAATACAGGCTTGTATACATAGATCTAGTGGCACAAATGTTTGGTAAATGTTATCAAGCTGCAGCCAGACTTCACACCTTTAGTAGACGTGAACAACCTCCTGGGATTATTCCTCCTGGATATGTGGCCCCGCCCCTACTAGCACTGGTGCAGTTCAGTTACATTTGTCCGTTTCCTGGTACAGACCCAACTTTAACGCATTATCCAAAAACAATTTCGAGTAAGATTAACTTCAGAACCATTCCAGAAGCTTGGACGAATCAACTTTGTCCATTCCAAAACCAGTTTCAGTCTGTTAGAGATTACCGCCCCCTGTCGGCGGTCCTCCCGATCCTTTACCCTGGAGAAGCGGTCTCCTTTTATTAATGACTTCATTAGTAACAAATGAGACAGAAACAATACTTTAACACATTTAATCTAAACAAGCCAAATGGTACAACATAGTACTGGTAAAATTGTCAAGAGCCATCATTGATTATTATCCTGTTGGAATTGTGTCCAGTTTTTGAATGATCTGCCCCAAACCTTCCCTCACTGATGAAGGAAGTTAGTTGACATGTTCAGGAACAACCGAAACACACGCCTGTCATAAACCAGAAAAGCTCAAACACCAGTGTCACAGTCACTGGGATGGAGGACAGAAAGCCCTGCTCTGAGACCGACAGCACCAAGCTCAAGCCTCTGCCTCGCCTTCAGGAGAAAAGCTTCTCTGTTCAGACGAGGCACAGAGTGAGAAATTTGGCCGCACTGATGAGAATGATGATTGGAGGAGTCATCGTCAGGCTGTCGAGCCTAGGGAAAGCATCCACTGTCAAACATGGTGGCGGTAGCATCATGCTGTGGGACCCTTTCACTGCGATTAATATTGTTGCAATGTATTCAGGTTCGTCAGTTTCCCCTGAAGGCTACAGCCAGATGGTGGAAACTGGGACTGAGTTGGTTGTTTGATCTAGACAAAGATCTCAACACTCATCAGAACTGCTTTTAGAAAGGATAAAGCAGTTAACGAGCCTAAAGCGGCGCTCCCGTACCTCCCTGCTGATATCCAGGTCATAGTCCAGGGGCTCCAAGTCCACCTCCTGCACGCGTCTGGCTGTGACCGTCACCCATTCGTCCGACTGCCTCCTTGCCCTCTCTTTGACCTGGTGCAGCGCCTCGTCGCTCTGACCTTCTGCTCCAGGTCGCTCCTCCTGCCAGTCAAACACCTGGAGAGGGGAAACGAGTCAGGATTACCCAACCAGGACAGGTGAAAGAGCTGGGTAAAAAAATATGTGGGGTTGCATTGTTTTAAGTTTAAAAAGGACAAATTAAAAAAAAGCCAAGTGAATGATGAATTTAAAAAAAAAGGGCTCTGTGCTTAATTCTGCGTGGTTTAAGCAGTTCGGAACGCTTTAATTGATTAGATAAAGCCGTTTACATGAAAAGATTAAACAAATTAATCTGAAACAATGCGCTGGTGCCGGCTCTGTGAAGGTAAGAAACTTTTGGTATTCCCAATCTGTAACGATTACAGAAAAAAGTAAGCTTTGATCACATTTTATTTTAACCTAAAATGACTAAGAAAAATTAATCAGATCTTTTTATTTTTTATTTAATACATCCGAAATCCAGACCGGATTGACACATATTTAAATAACTGGGTGAAAGCTGACATAGTAAAATATAGCAGTTTGCTATGGGGAGCCTAAATGTTGAGGATAGGTCCTAACAGATCAGATCAGAAGAAGTATGAAAGTTGCCTAAAAGAAGTGTAACCAAATTAGAGAAGTCAGCACACAGAAACGTCCCAGCTCCCCGCAGCTAATCAAGCCTCGGGCTCACTGAGGGAGTCCGGCATGGCTTTAAAACTTTTCTGCACCCTTCTCTGCGCGGCGCACTAAAACATCCACTAAGAAGCACTAATGTGTGCGTATATGTGTGTGTGTCAGTGTTGCTGAGGGGTACTTGTGAGTAATCATCCAAGGAGCATCAAAGCCATGCATGCATCCTTCCAACTCCAGCAGCCTGCAGAGTCTGATCTGTCGGAGTGCTCGCATGCTTCAGAGAAACGCTGCGTCCCGTGCCTCCATGTGCTCAGGAACAGGAGCCTCACACACACACACACACACACACACACACACACACACACACACACACACACAGAGAGACACGGAGAGAGAGAACACCATGCACACGTCCCTCAAAACCCCCCACCGGATTAAGAAGAAAAACAGCCAGGAGGAGCTTCAGAAGCAAGAAACTCTTTATTGAGTGCAAATCTCTACATGATAGAAAAGAAAGAGGGGAAAAGAGTTGTGCGTTGCTTCTTTAATTACACAGAATTAGGCGGCGATCAGAAGTTCACCTCTCTTATTTCCCTAATACATTTAGCTGTCGCTCTGTTTGATCTGATCCACTGTACTGGGGAGGGAAACAAAACCCCCCCCACGGTGGGAACACTCTGGGAAGACAAGGAGCGGACACCAGCGCCATGCAGAGGAAAACGCTGCAGAGCTGCCTCACAGACTCTGGGAATCAACTGTTTTTTTTTTATTTGTTATATGTTATCAGAATGACTATATCTTGCCATCTAAACCTGAAAATGCATTGGACCTATCCAAGTTAGAGAGACCTGGAGATATTTTTTGCTACACGTGGGAAACTACCACCTCTGATCATCCTCCATGACAAAGCTGTCCACTCCTTGCTCACACTTATAGTGGTGGCCATATTTATTGGCACCCCTGGTAAAGGTGTGTGTGTGTGTGTGTGTGTGTGTGTGTGTGTGTGTGTGTGTGTGTGTGTGTGTGTGTGTGTGTGTGTGTGTGTGGTGGTGGTGGGGGTGGGGGGGGTGGATGGGGGTCGGGTGTAGGGACTGGGGATGATCACCTTTTGTTTGCAGTGGCATGATTTCAAACTGAATAGAAAATCTAACCTTTATTTTTCATACATTTACAGTCATATTCAATAAATTATTAGGATATTATCAAAAAGTTAATTTATTTCAGTAACTTAATTCACAAAGGGGAAAAAATTTCTACTGATTAACACAGACCGGTGATGTTTTAAAGCCTTCATTTCTGTTAACTATGATTTAAGGTTAGAATATTGCATCAGACCAATAAAAAGCAACAATTTTTTGTGCAGAAATGGGGGCTTAATGAAAAGTATATTTAATAACTGCTCAAAGGTTGTTGTTTTTATTTCAAAAGGTACTTTTAATCTGACAAACAAGACTCTTAGAATTGTGTATTCTAATTTATTGAATATGACCGCACATTATGGAGGTAAAATACATGATGAGAAATAATATTTTTTTTTTCTTTGTTTTTTTTTTTTTAAGAAAATTCATTTACTTTTTTAATTTGACCAGATTGTTTAGAGAGTGGGTGAGAGGAACCAAGACTCTGGACAATCTTCTCTAATGCTCCTGAAGGGGTCCCAATAATTCTGCTATTGCTCATTCTGTTGAAAACACATTTTCAGCATTTTTCAATGAAAGGTGAATTTATTTTAGGACTTTTTACCCGCGTTTGCCAGGGGTGCCAATGAATGTGGATGGCACTTTATTGCAATGCAGCCGAGCTCCTTCAACCTGTCCTATATATTCATGATGCATAGCATAGGCCACTTGAAAGCACTCCAGTTCTGAGCGTTCAACCTCTAAATGAGTCACTATTATTGTTACGCAGTCAAACAACAACAATTACCTCCGAGGTCATACAAGACGGGACCGTATGAATGAGGGCGTTAGTTCAAATCAAATGAAAACGTTTAATGCTGGCGGAGAATCGCACACAAGAAAAATAAAATACTCTGGTGACATTGTCAGAAAGAGGTGAAAAAGTAACAGGATAACTCATTAAAATCACGTATTGCTTTCTCTGACAGTCACAGAAAGCTTCTGTGCTTTAGAAAAGTCTTCAGGCAGCTCGTGTTTTATTGGGACTTTATATGACAGATCAACAGGGAGGTGCAAGGGAAATAAAACATGATTGTACTATTTTTTTTATAAAAAAAACATCAGAAAAGTATTTTGGTCTCAGTAAACAACTATTATTTCTATAGAAAATAACAAAACGGGGCTGCACATTGGCACAGTTGGTAGCACTGTGGCTCCTGGGTTAGGGAGGTTCTACAGTCTTTAAGTTATAGAAGGAGGGAACATTGTAAAAGAATTATAAATGCATAACCATTGCCTAACAGAAAAAAATGTTCTCTTGGCTGAGTTTACAAACCCTGAACTTAAAGTAACAACAAAATCAACTATATTCGTCATGCAAAAAAAGTGTTTGTTTCTGCACGAGTGGGTTCTCTCTGGGTACTCGTCCAAAGACATGACTGTTAGGTTATTTGGTCTCATTAAACAGCCTTTAGGTGGGAGTGTGTGTGTTCATAGTAGTTTGTCCTGTGTGTCTCTGTGTTGCCCTGTGACGGACTGGCAGCCTGTTGAGGGTGTACCCTGCCTCTCACCCAATGACTGCTGGAGATAGGCACCAGCACCCCCACAAAAAAGGAAAATTAATTATTGGATGATGGAAAATAACAATGGAATGGATATTTTTCCTTAATATTATTACTACTACTACTACTACTACTACTACTACTACTACTAATAATAATAATAATAATTATTATTATTATTATTATTATTAATTATTATTATTATAATAATAAATTCAACCTTTTAAAATACAGTTACATTTTGTCCTGAGGCCAGTTTTTCCATTTCATTGTCTTAAAACTGCAAGTGAAAACAAGGCGTCTTCTTGTTTTGGTATTAGATCAAATAAATAAAATAGCAACAGCAAAGATGGTAACTTTTATGGGCTTTGATTATCAATGATGAACTTTAGCTATTTTGCAGAAAGAAAAAAACTAAACTTTTTAGTCAGATGTACAAATCTTCTAAAGACAAACTCCAAAAGATGATTCTGCACAAAAGGTGATTTCTTTTGTTGTGCTTCATAATGATGCACTACTTGGTGTCGGTCTGTCACTTGGAATCTCCAAAAAACACATTAAAATTTTAGCTTGCAACATAACAAAATGAGTTAAACTTCAAAAGGGCATGAAGACCTTTGTAAAGCACGTCAACTTCTGTTTTAATCCCAGCCGTCCTGTGTGGTGGTTAGTCTATGGTACCAGTCTGGCTGTTATTGTGCTCCGTGTTATCCAGAGTGTGTGACATGAGCCATTCATTTTCATTAAAACATGTTAGCATTGCTAGCATACCACACTGAAACCAAAGGGCAGTGTTAGCCATAAGCTATGTTAAATTCAGCTTCCAGATTAAAAGCAGCAGTGTCCCTACGTCTCCCTGACTACGATCTGTACAGAAAACAAGCCCTACAGTTGGCTCTTACATCATTCCTATGTGAGTCTGAAAAGTGCCAAAGCATTCCTCCGTGCTCGACCTAAATGTTGATAACAGACGTAAATTTGGGACAAAGGCAAAACGATCGTCAACAAACCAAGGCACTTGGATTTGATTTAAGGAAAGGAAAGCAGGGAGGTGCGGTCATGATTTGTGCCACTAGCGTTGCACCTGAAATTCAGTGTTTTAAATTCTTCCTAACATTTCACTCAGTCCTCTATATATGCTCTATATACCAAATCTATACAAAATAGAACTTTACAGCTGTATACTGAAAATATCCTTCGGGTAATAAATAAAAGTACATGTACACAGCATGTAGATGTACATATATATGGGCTCTTCTCTCTACGTAATGGTGATTAGAATGGAGAAAAGAAGTTAAAGCGACGCTTTACGCTTCCTCCTCTTCTTTATGTGAGTTTACATTCAGAATTGCGTCAGTGAGGTCCCAAGGGGTGGCAGTGGCAATTAAGTTATCCTAAACCCCTGAAACTTTGAGAAAGAAAAAAAACGAAGCAAGGAGCCACTCTGTCCGTCTCCGACTGTAGCCACAGGTTTCCCTCAATGCCTTGGGACTGATTTTCCTCCCAACCCGTCTACGGCATTAACCAAGCTAATAATTAACCAAGTTAGTGCTGCTTTTCAGCTTGTTAGCGGGCGCGGCTACCGACACTGGTGAAACAAGGAAGAGAGCTAAACAGTTAGCATTCCTTCAAGGTTATTGTGTGGCTGGGGGCTGGAGAGTAGCATAGCAGCACTGAGGGTGAATTTGGTGCTCCCTGTGTCTGCTGCCGCTGCTGCGCTGCAGGGACGGGTAACGTACGGAGGGGGGAGGATCTGAGGGGCGGCTGGGCAGCCTGGAGGACGACGACGAGCGCTGCGACGTGGACGAGGACAGGCCCGTGCAGGAGCGGTCGCCGTGGCTGAGGTTCCTCTTGCGCTCGCGGACCAGCGCCCTCTGGTGGCGCTTCATCCGCTCCAGCTGCTCCTCGGCGGTCATGCGGCCTCGAGGCTGGCTGCTCGGAAGCTGCTCGCCCTCCGTAGGGGACGACAGACGCTCAAAAGCACTCTTGGGTCTGTCCTGAGGAGACAGAGGTGGAGAAGAGGTATGAGGAGATGAGGAGGGAAATTGGGAAAGGGTCTATAGATTTCTAGACTCTGTCTTTTACATTGTTCAGACAGACTTCTAACCTTTTTCATTTTGAGTGTGGCAAAGGACTTTGGGATAGTATCTTACAATACAGATCCTTTAAAACAAAGTTTGAGAAATTTTTTTTATTTTGTTTGACCAAATTAACAAATGGGGTTTAAATAATTTGGCATCTTGAACAGACCCTGTTTAGGAACTACAAGTTCAGATTTAAATCACCTAAAGGCTGGTTCACCCAGACAAGGGTTTAAATTTGTCGCCCGATTTTCAAAGCTTGAGAGACCCCGCACATAACAATAAAAAATAAATTGCAGATAAAACAGGTTCGCTCGTACACGCACAACACGCCACACACGAACAAATTTCGCAAAAGCTATCGAGTTTAAACTTGAGTTCAGAGTAAATAAACATGGACGACGAGGAAGGATAATGCCGATAGTTTGTGGACTAATTTTAACAAAGAAAGTACATTAAAATTTGTTGCCTAAAGGAGTGGAGACTGTCTGAAGAGGGGCTCTACGTTTACTGCACCATGATATAGACGCTAGGATTTCAGGGCAAGATAATCAAACATGTTGAACATCCCCGAGTTGAGGTCGGAGCGATCCTGACATCCGTCCAGGCACACCAGATCACTCTTAACACACCACATACGGCAGGAATATCTCTCAAGATTATCTTAAGAGCCATCCTGATAATTGGGGCATGTCAGAAGGGGATGATGGAGGCAAAAATAAAGCAAAAAAAAAAAAAAAAAACTCATGCAAACCAGGCTTAAGAGCTGTCTACAGGCCAGAACTCAGTGGAAAGGCACTTTTTTTTTAAAAACAGTTGAAATTTGCAATTATTATTATTATTTTTTTTAGAAAAGTTTAACTTTTTTCCTCAGCATCTTTGAAAAGAATCTGTAAAACAAATACACGTGTGAAGTTTCCACTGAATGTGTATTTATTTTCAAACATAACTCTAGTTCACTGGTGATGCCATGGAACAACTGTAGAGCAACTTGGTTGCTATGGAGTTGCTACGGAAACCCACATGCACTACTGTTAGTAATCCAGATGTTTGTTTTTCATTCCCTTCTCTTTGCGCTGCTGTCGAGTTCATCGACTCCTGCTGAAATACAGTAATCCAGCACAAAGTAGAAGTCAGATGCCGGTTAAAGATCAAAAAGCTAAAGTTTAAGCAAATAATCAGTTAACAAAATGAGTAACAGCGTCCTTAGAGCAAAGCTGGGGAAGAAAAGAAAAATTGTCATGGTTTACACTGTGTTTTCTGAAGTTTTTGCCATCCAACCGTGCCAGTCTGTATACACTCCTCCTGGCTTCCGTACTCTCAGGTCTTTTCCGTGCTCCGTCATGAAGCCTGTTGCTTTGCTTTAGCTCCAAGTTTTCACTTGGTTCTGAAACGTTGAGTTAGTCCCTCTCCTTACTTACCCCCACAAATGACTGTTCATATTATCTTTTATTTTATTGTACAACTCTTGTTTGGTTGTACCAGTAGTTAGGATATCTCATAAAAGTGAGTGAACCCTTCACATTTCTTTCACTGGAGAAATGACACTTGGCTACAATGTAAGGTAGTCAGTGTAAATTAGCTGGCCCTCAAAATAACTCAATACAGCCACTGATGTATTATATCAAAAAATGTGAGTACACCCCTAAGTAAACCATTTCTAAACTCTGAGCAGAGTGTCAATAATTTGAGTGGCTACCATTATTCTTCAGCATTGTCTGAACTCACTGGGCCTGGAGGTTACTAGAGCTTCCCATGTTGCTACCGGACTCCTCTTCCTCTCCTCCATGACAACATCACGGAGCTGGTGGAGGTCAGAGACCTCTCACTCCTCCACCTTTTGTATGAGGATGCCCCACAGATGCTGAAAAGGGTTTAGGTCTGGAGACATGCTCGGTCAGTCCAGCACCCTAACCCCCAGTTTCTTTAGCAAGGCAGTGGTTGTCTTGGAGGTTTGAGGTTGATACCGTGTTGGACTACGACCCTGTGGCCCAGTTTCTGAAGCCTCTATGTCTGTGACATACAGAAGTAGAGCCTGCATGTCACAGTACATGTTAGAATTCATGGTTCTCACAATGAACTGTAGCTCCCTGCCACTAGGGCTTTGTTCTGGGTTGACAACCATGCAGACCATTTTGGTGTCGTGTGCAGCGTATGGTCTGAGCACCGATAGGCTGACACACCCTCCCGATGAAAAGATTGAGTAAAATATTTACAAAAGTGTGAGGGTTGTACTCATTTTGTGAGATCCTGTGACCTACACCTATGCAGCCTTTACTGACCTTTGGTGCAGAGCTGCCGGCACCTCTCCTCAGGGTGACGTAGGACGAGATGGAGTTGGACTGGTCCAGCCGAGATGTGGTTCCTGACCAACGCGGTTGGGAATGACAGAAGAGAAGAGTTTAATCGAGCTATATCGTCAGTGTGCAAAGAGTGAAAACACAGAAAATATACAGCGTGAAGGTTTCAATCAGATCAGTTAGTCATTAGTTACATATATAATTAAAAAGCATGGTAACAAACGAATGATTTCTTTTTTTAAAAACAGTGTCTTGCAAAATCATTTATTTCCTATTAACCTTTCTACATGTTGTCATGTTACAACCATAAACATCAGTATAGCTTATTTTGATTTTATTTGACAGATCAACACAAAATGGTGTATAGCTTCCAATGGAAGCAAAATGATAAGTGGTTTAGAAGGAGAGAATAGAAATGACCATTTTGGCCCTCAGTGGGGAAATTCACATTATATGACGTATTTTCAAGCAAAACCCAATGTGTAGTGCGCGCTTGTATTCAGTCCACATGCAAAATCCTGCGTGGTGAAAAACATTCATATCATCCTGAATACCATCCCTATAGTGGAACATGGAGGTGGCAGCATCATGCTGTGGGGATGCTTCTCATCAGCAGAGACAGTGAAGCTAGTCTGTTGAGGGGAAGATGAATAAAACTAAATATGAGATGACGCCAGAAAAAAACCTGTTAAAGCATCAGAAGACTTAAGACTGGAGATGAGCTTCACCTTCCAGCAGGACGATGGCACAAAACATACAGCCAAGGCTAAAATGGAAAGGTTTAAACTAAAATATACTTATATGTTAGAAAACCCCTGTAAAGTCCAGACTGAAACTTAACTGAGCACATTTAAAGGAAATCTTGAATAAATAATGTTCCTAGACGCTCTCCATCCAATGGGAATGAAGCTGAGCTGTTTTATGAAGAAGAATGGGCAAAGCTGTTAGAGACATGCCATCCATCCCACCTATCTGATCAACTTTCCCTGCTGATGACAGCATTCCCACAGTACGATGCCGCCTCCACCCTAAGTTATAGTGGAGAGGGATCGCTCAGGATGATGTGCAGACTTAGCTTCCCACCACACGTTTTTTATTTTATCTATAAAAGGAAATACATTGAAATGCGCAGCTTTAATGTAACAAAATGTGAGACAGTTTGTTGGGTATAGAGTCTTTTTTTCATCCTACTGGTAAACTAATTTATCAAACTGAATTTGAACTGAATTTAGAGAAATTGCAATATTTAACATGAAAAAGTCATAAAAACATTAACAGTAAATTAAACTTAAGACTCCTCTTACACTAAAAGACAATCTACACTATTTTACATTGTATATTTTCCCTCCTCCATGTTGCAGTAGCACATGTCAAAACATGACAAAGCAGTCTTTTTGCTCAAAAAGACTTTGATTCAGTTGTTTCTATTCAGATGTCAAGCCTGTTCCTCCTCTGATACCTTTGCTTGGGTAATACTGGTAGTCGGCGTCGGATCCTGTGATCTGGTGGCTGCTGCCTGGCAGTTCGGGTTCACTCAGGTATGATCTCAAATCAGTCTGAAACAGGGATTAAAAGAGGGGCTGAGACAGTAGCCCAATACATCAAACCCCTACGTAGTAAAGGCTTATAACCCTACAAGAGGGGAACTGTGTCATTTCTACGTGAGCAAACTACCTGTAGAAGGTTTCCACTTTAAAAAAGACAGCATAATAAAATGAACGACACTATACAGTACCTTACAATCTCCATTGGCAACGCACTGGCCACACTCCCTGTCCCTCTTCCTCTCGTCTGACTGCCGTTTGAGCCCTCGCACCGATGTGTGGCGGATGACCGAGGCCTCTTTGGGGAGGGGGGGCACCACAGGGGGTGTCTCCTCGTAGTCATAGAGACGAGGAAGTGGTGGCCTGGGCGGGGCATTGTCCTCGGCCTGTAGGGCAATCGGATCAGGACAGCGTCAGTGATGTAGGAGATGTTGCTGTCTTTGTGGTGAAAGTTTGTGATGTAGAACTCGTATGAGAGTCAAGATGCAGATAACTCTGTAGGGTCAAGCAAAGGGACACTCACCCACTTTGGTACGTTGCTGTGAGGCAAAGTGTGGGAGATGGAGCTGCGAGGAGGAGGCTGGACCTCTGCACTGAGGGAAGGCACTGCCTGGTCTGACACCGAAGGCACTAATCTTCTGTCTGCTGAGGCGTGTCAAAACATAAAAACCCAAGTGTCACATTTCAGGGTTTCTGCCAGTGGTTCTTAAGGTGCTCAGCTTCTCAACCACAATAACACAGTGGAGACCATGTTAAGTCAATTCACTGGTTTACATAGACGAACATGTTTGACTTGTTGTGATGCCCTTCTTTATTTAGCCTTTCAAAGTCTCTGCAACCATGAAATCTTTTTTTCCTGTATAATTGTTGTTTGAAAACGTTGTAGAGCATAAAAACAGCGGACCTCAAACTGAGCTTCCACAGCATTTTATTTAATGAAACATCTTAATGTTCTGTCCAGTCTGCCCGTCCTCACACTGACAAAGGTCTGTGCAAGAAGAATCGCCATCTTTAACTCTAAGAAGTCCAAACACAAGGACAAGCAATGCCCACCTTCCCAAGAAAATACTGTACAATTATTAGACATTTATATTTATTTTTAATTTAAGCATGTTGGCATTTCAAAAAAACATTTTAGTCTGAAGTATTATGATCAAATATAATTTGGTGATTATAATCATTTAAATGCCAGTATACTCACACAGGCCCACTGCTTTTTTATTATAAAAAGTCCCTAAAATACAGCGCACACAGCATACACACAGAAAACACTAAAAACATCCTTTGCAGAAAAACATAAAAAGTCAAAATGCTTTGAAATGCCATGAAAATTAAAAATCGACAGCTAGAAGCTCATGTGTGTCTGCTCCATTAAAACAAAAAAAATTATTTGTCTAATTTTACTGATTAAAATCTCCTGAAAAAAAGTCTGAGCATTATCCTCTCTCTCCAGTTTGGTGGAGACGCTGAAAGCCGGAGAAGTCTGTGCTTCCTTTAAAGACTTATTTCCTCTAATGTTGCCGTTTTCTATTGTATTTCAAAGCAAGCTCTGTAAAACACTGATATTCAGTGTGGCTGGTTGGGTTCATATGGGGTGTTTGCTAATGAAAATATAGAACTCCTGTGGTGCAATTTAAAGTCAACACAAAACATGAAGGGCAGAGGAGTATGAGCTAGAAAAAGACTGAGAGAAAACACTGGGCAAGTTCAACCAGAGAGAAAGTTTTAGCATCCTCCCAATACGATGCTCCACCTTTGGTTCAGAGTCCATTTAAAAAATGATTACCTCCCTAGCAGAGCCATTTTCATTGTAAATGAAACTTTAGTTTGCTTCGCGTTACTTTGCATGGTTTACACCAGGGGCTTAAACTCCATCTTGAGTACTTCTCATTTGCAACTTCACTATGCCCCCTGTCTCCCTCTCATTCCAACACATGTATTTTTTCGTGTTTCTCCTGACATTCAATCCTTTATTTCCTGCTTTCATTACAGATCACAATGTCGTCTGCAAAAAAACGAATCTCACCTGGATTCTGAATAGACTCCACTGTTATCTTGTAGTTAGCTTTGCTGGAACTAAGCCCGCCCATAACGTCCTCGATCCTCCACAGCTCGCGCTTTAGCTCCGCCTTTTCCTGCTGTATTATATCACATTAAACACACGCAATCATCTCACCTAGTTTAACTTTATTCCAGTTGTTCTTCTTGTAGTGCAGAGTAAAAACAAACAAAATATTTAAATAGTAAACATGCACTGATGGTCGAAAGCACCCATTGTTTTAGTTCTATGCAGTTTAACATATGACCTTTTTTTCCTTGTAATATGCATTCAAGAAGTGGGTTTACTATAATATTTTAAATGTGTTTAGGAAAGATTTTTCAGATTTCCTTCACTTGACTTTTAATGTCACTGTAATGAAAAGTGTGCAAACAACCCCCTAGCTCAGTTTTTTTCCCTTTAAATCATGCCACGGTGTATTATAATATAATTTTTAGTAAAGTAATGTTAAGAACTGGTTACTTGCTACGGATTTTATTTTGAAATGATTATAAAGTCAGAGCAAAGTCTCACCTGAGAAGTGTCGCCGTGGGTCATGTGTGCCTGCAGGGCCATCCTTAGCTGCTCCACGGATTGTTCCAGCATGCTGTACTCATCCCACGCATGTGACATTTCCTGCATGACCCAAAACATAAATAAAATTATACACACATGCACAATGGCTGATGACACAGGCTGTTCTATGGCCTACATTTGATAGCACTCTTGTGTAATTCTGTTAACATATGACACAAGATTTATGCCTCTAGATATGTCATGAATCTGGCATGTATTGAGCACAGAATGAAATATTGCCATTTTAGCCAAGTCTACCATCATCAATCAATGGTGACAGACACAGCTATGCCCATGTAGACATATATACCGTTGAGACACGAGAAATTTGGGCCCTGATGGTCACCAGATCTTCCTGCAGCAGCCTCTGCTGGTAGGCAATCTTTTGGGCGTGGGCTGGCTGCTCCTGGTACTGTTCCATCTGCTGGTGAGACATGTCAAGTACTCTCTCCAGCTTGTCCTGAAACAAGTGAGGGGTTGAGCAGTGAAAGGTTAACAGAAAAAAAACACCAATTCATTCGGAGAGGACCGTTTGACAGCAGTGATTCTCAAAATGTTTGGAGCGCCCCCTGGGCTTCGGTGTCACGACAAGCGGGACATGAGAGCCTTCCAGACCTTTGATTTTATTCTGCAAGGGGAACTAATCTGCATTCTTTCAATGTTGCGACCCGGATTTATTTGAATGTTACACAAATCAGCATTCCTATGGTGACAAGATGACATGTGACAAGGCGAGTATGTCCAGCCTACATTGGTCCACAGACATGACAAGCAGTGCGAGAAGTTTTTTTTTTCCCTACGCAGAAAAGTATTTCCTGACATGAGAAAGTTTTGCTATCAATGATGGAGTCTATTGGGGTAAAAACGTTAAACTCACATATTCACCAGTGTTTGCAGACATTTAAAAACTCTGACGGTGAAAAAAAAGCTGAAATACCCAGACGAATGGGACAAAAACCTTGCTGCTGGCCAGAAAATCTTTTATTTAATAAGAGTGGTATGATCTTTAATACATACGGATGTGTCCCATACATTGTATGCAAGTTTAGATAGTGAGACATTTAGCCACTATCTCCACTTCACTACACTATAGATATATTCCTTTAGTTCCTTTTTTTGGTATTTCTCATTAACTAAAGGCTGATGGACCAGTTGCCTTTATGCGTTTCAGTCCAGAGTAATTTTCTGCTTGTTTGTTTAACTGGAAAGAAAAACACATCCAAATAACAAAATAGTATAGTTCACAATGTTAGGCACAACAAAAAGTGAGAAATAACAAGAAATGTGTAGAAAATTCGAAAGACTATTGTCATTTTTTTTTCTTCTTAGGACAACAGGGCCTGGAAAATATTCCCCTAAAGGGGGGTTTGCCTGAGAAATCTGAAACCACTGGTCTATTAAGAAGTGAAAAATGCCTCCAGAGGGCAGCCTTTCACCACAAACCATCCTGAGTCACTATAACGTCTCAGAAGGATGTCACCTACAGTATGTGGTTTCCCAGACTAATTCATTTCCTTTAATAATGACAACCAAATCAAATATGGTGAGACAAGAGCATAAGCTCCTCTCTGTACCTTTATATAAAAAAAAAAAATCTTATTTGGAGTGAAAATACCACTCTAAATAAGTGCCACTCCTGAGGTGATCAGGGGTGGCCTATTACAAAAAAAAGCTGCATTGACCTCTGAACAGTGAACTGTCCTCGACTGTAGCTCCGTCAGGTCAGATTTATTCCATACTCTTTATTTAATGCCAGTGTGTTGACCAGATCTGGCGATCAGAAGATGCTGTGTCTAACAGAGACTGGTTACCTTGTCGTTCTTCAGGGAGCTGATCCTCGTCTCTAGGTCCTTGAGGATCTTGTCCTGTTCACATAAGCGACTCAACTTCACCTGCAGGGGGAGACACAGAGCTGAGTAGGCAAGGGGAAAGGATGATGAGTGAAAAAAATGTCTACGCTTCCCCAGATGAAACACCTCTCCAGGGCTAATCAGAGTCTGTGCTTTGTCCTCCAATAAGTAAGTGGCCCTTTTTCTTAATTAAAATCTGGTTTCTGCAGCTGCACTGACTGCACACAGAACAGAGGGTCAGGGTGTGAACAGTGATCTGGGAGAGCTCTACTGAATGGATGAAATGTTGAATATTTACTCTGATGTAACTCCTCTAGTGTAAAAAGATGTTCACTTTATGAGAAGCCGTTTATCAGTGCGGATGCGCCCAGCCAAAACCTTTCACTAGACATATTAAGGATGCTCAGGAACTTTTAATTGGGTCTTGAATAAAACCCATAAAGTTTCATGTGTAAACACGATCACCCTGGATTACAAGCATTGGGGTTAACAGTGTCTTAATGTGAGAATGCCGACAGAACAGCTTGATCTGAGTTCATCAATCTAATGCATTATTTATCTGATACGGTCTCCATGGTGATGCTGTTCTTGGATCTGGTTGTGTAATCCATTCCTTTCACATAAATGTTCATAAATGGTGTAAGCAGTTGAGACTCTGACAAAGGCTTCAGGGAATTATGTGGATCATCCAAGTCAAGGATTAATAGAATCCACTTAACATCTCACTCTGGAAGCTGCTCTGTTGCAGTAAAAGCGGAGAAAATAAAGCTTATAAAATTCTGTTACACTGTCCTAAGCAACATTTCCTTACTTTTCCTATTTCGATTTCATTGGATCCAGGCTGTCAAAGATGCAAATCTCCATCGGTGTTTCAGTAACATTCAGTATGGCATGTATTGTTTTAATACATCAAGGTTTGTGAGGTCATGTTACAACCACAAACTTTAATGCATTTTATTCTGACTTTATGTGATACAGCAACACAACATGTGTAATGTTGAAACACAATTTAAGTAATACATGGTTTCCAAGTTTATTTTACTGCTGAAAATCTGAAAAGTGTGGCAGGAGTTAGTGTTCAGAGCCTGGGTGTTGCTTTGTAGGTTGAAGTTTCGCTGCAGTTACAGCTGCAAGTCTTATGGTGACAGAAATATTTGTGATCCTTGGAAATGAACGTTATAAGGTACAGGTTTGGATTTCGTTTAGGCAAAAATACATAAAGTGTAAAAACCATATTTTGTTTACCTTTCACTGAATAAGGATCTGCTTTCAGTCCACCGTCACATTACATGCCGGTAAAATAACAGAGATAATGGCGAGTACAAAACCCATCTATGGTGGATACCATTTGATGCAATTTTTTTGGCTCAATTCTAAAACAAATCATTGGAAATGAATTTAGTGAAGACAGCTCTTGTGCCGTTACCTTTGACTCAGATTGAGCTGAGTTATTTTCAACTTTCAATCTCCCCTTATTTATGGGCAGCACAGGAAGATGACCAAAGTGCTGCTTTTTCTGCTTTTTACAAGGGCCAGTATAAACACAAACATCATTTTCAGGCACAGCCGGTATTACGTGCCCTTGTCGTCTATCAAATGAGTTGTAAAATACATTTTTCCCCTGTTTTTTTAACCCCTGTTTGGAGCAAAGCAGAGCAGAGGCCCTCTTGTAAACATCATTTTAATTGAACGTTTTGTTGGACATACAAACACATCTCGGTAAATCATCTTACTTAGCAGTTTCCTCTGGGCTGCCAGCATGTACCAACAAACCAGGATAAAATACTTTTGCACAGCACACCTTGCTGTGATGATAAGAGGAACATATTGTAGTTTTTAAAGCAATATGATGTATTACTGTAAACTTTATCATATTTCTATAGTCCACTAAAACCCAGTTACCCTGAATAAAGTGTTGTTTTGGCCATGTTAAGATGACAGAAGCCATTATACGGGTATGATGCCGCTAATTTAGACACAGCGCGTTCATCTACTATATTTATCAACTCTTCTGTTATTCCTGGACATATTTGAATAATTTTAAAATTGACAGTGGGCAAAATAAAAAATTTTCGGTTTGATTCCATGTCGTGTCTCTCTAGTCTCTTCCTCTGTCGCCTGTTGCCTACACGGCAGCGGCCCTTAGCCTCGGTTTCAAGATTAGATACATAAAGTAAAGATTAGACAGTATATGTGTGCAAAAACCTGCAAAAAAACCTGTCCACCTTTTATGTCTGTCAGGATCGTTCTTTTCCGTCGGGAAATCGTGAAGAATGAACGCAGGTTTCCATCTGCATTTCTTCTTTCTGTTTTTGGGTGAACTCGGTGGAGCCTTGCAATCGTGTTTTTTCTGCCACTGTTCAAGCCTATAAAGTCCATATTAGAGCACCTGAACATGGCACAGAGTGCTCCGGTCATCGTCAGTGTATATATAAGGCTTTTAAAGCTTTAAAACTTGTGAGCCTTGTGTTTACGTCTGCTACCTGCACTCCACACAAATTACAGTGATGGCGATTTTTTGTTGTTGTTGGGGTTTATTCTTTTTCTGGGTTTTTACGGCACTAGTGGCTCGTTTTTTAAAAGCAGGCTGACGGGAAAGGGGGTTTTCAGAGAGAGGGGATGACATGCGGTACAGGAGCTCAGGCTGAAGCCTTAGTAGGGACTAAGGCGTCCATACGTGGATCATGCTCACTACCCCCGCACCGTCGGACATGCCAATGACAGCTGCGTTTGTGCGGTTGCTAAAATGTTCAAACATATGTAACTCACGCATGTGCAAATGCATTGCGCAATTCACTCATTGCTTTTCCTTTTCAAAACAACTACTATTTCAGCACATAAACCACACAGTAACTGTTTCATTTCAGTTAGTGAGGTGTCATTATCATTAGCGATAATGAATATCACCATATCTTTGTTAATCTAGAATAGCATTGGACGAGCCTGAAAGAATGATTTGGAACAAAAGTATCCAACACCAGAAAATTCACCTTTGTCCTGTTTAATTCCTTTTAATGGGAAATCCATACATGTCGGAGGAAGAATTCAATAAATCGACAGCCTGCGGCCTTCGGATTTAATTCAAATTACTCGCAGCTGAAGCTGTGACAACATATGGATCTCATACTTACATCCACATCACTTTCTGCAACCTTGACAGGTTTCCCTGCCTCCTTCAGGGTCTGACTTCCAGCTACCTGAAAATTTCAACATGAACAGTTCCAGATGTTAATTGTTTGCTGAAAGGAAAGCGTCTGACTCCTCGGCACATTAGCGCTGAAACAAAGGGAGCACAGAACACAGAGAGCACCTGTAAACTATTACAAGCCAGGGGTAGACTATCATTAACAACCACTTACCCTTGTGAATAAGACAACACGAGTGACTTCTGGCACACAAAATCAGCTCTTGCCATGAACAACACAGTGGCTATGGAGACTTTGAAGCTCTGCACAGAATCACTTGCCTATAAACCAGCGATACCTTCTGACTGTTTATTTATCCGTTTCACGACAGGAGAACACTTGAGAACCCAGACGAGGACCCGGCCTTCCACTGGCTCGTTTAAAGGGACAGGTTTTTTTGAAGTGAGGCTCTGTTGAAAGCTTTTGAGCAGTTAATGGCAATATAATTACCGTGCTGCCTCCACTAGAGCTAAAAGTGAAAGGAGCAGCTATGTGCTGCTACACAAGTGCAGCGGATAAACCTGACAGCAAGTGTGATTGAAGCAGGAGGTTGCTGCTTAGGAGCATACAGGTGTGTGCTATCACAATGCAGAGGAGGAAAGACATCTACAACTGTGGCTGTCCATCAATCTGGGAAGGATTTTAAGGCTGTTTTTAAACTATTCGAAGTGCATAATTTTAAAGGACGAAAGATTATTCATAAACGGACAACATTTAAGATGGCTTCTAATCTTTGCAGGATTGGCAGTATCTGTAAATTCATCCCAAGATCTGACCAGTCAACGGTGAGAAAAACTGCACCAAAATAAATGGATAAATAAATCCTCTGTAAGTTTCAGGTAGCATGTTAAATTAAATCTCATGACAATTTGAAGTCTAGCTTGTTTGAAAGGGTTGCCTGGAAAAAGCATCTTCTCTTTGAAAAGAATATGGGTTTGCAAATGTGCATGAGAATGAACCACAAGACTTGGCCAGATGGGACAAAACCAGAGATGATGAGCCATACTATAAAGAGTAGGGTTGATGATTTTGGCTAGTTTTGCATCCACAGGACCTTAGCACTGCATGTTCATATAGTCAACCATGAACATCTGCATACTAAAATGATCTAGGATTAAATGTGAGGTGATCAGGGGTGGCCTACTGGTTAGAGCAGCACACTTGTGCTCCGAGAAGGCTGCAAGTACCCGGTTCGATCCCCGCAGGCTGCCACCATGGGTGTAGCAGTGTAGCAGCCCAGTGCCCTCTAAGGGATGGACTAAATGTAGAGAGGAAAAAATTCCCCTCTGTGGGACTATAAAAGGAAATATTTATTTCTTACAGCTAAAATGATGTCATGACGCACGACAATGAATAGTGGCAAAACGGAAGGTATCAAAGTGTTTTGCAGTGGTCTAGTCAAATTCAAAAGCATGAGGGCAAAGGCATTTCCAGAATCCTAAAATACCTGCAGACTTGAAAAGTTCAAAGTAGTTATGTAGTAGTAGTGCAAACACTAGCCAATGAAATTAGACAAATGTCACGTTTTAAATGCATAGTTACACTGCAGGCTATATCTGTGGTCACTGTGTGCTTCAGATTATCTTTAATTTGAAACAAACAGCATAACAGAACCTGAATGGTCTTAAAAAAACGAAACGTGTATAAAGGTTCAAGGGTTTAATGCATTTTTTTTTCAACTACAGCTGGGCTGGCTACTAATGCAGGAAGCCCGAACAATTGAGCTAATATCAGCCTGTTTTACTTTATGGTGTGTTCCCTTATAAAGAGCAGAATGGTTACAATAAGCTCTTCAAAACGATTACTTTATTTAGCAGGTGTCCAGTCCATTCCATTGTTTTGCTTAAATCTATGTATCACAATAAAAAGACCAATAAATATTATGTCAAGTATAAATTTGTAAATCAGTAAGAATAATTGCTGGTTTTCTGTTCTAAATAAAAGCATTTTCTTGCGTTCACATGAACACTTTCCCTATGTTTTACCTTTGTGAGAATCTCACTGTAGGTAAGATGCTAACTGCTCATAACCTCTCAACGGGACCCCACTGGTCAGAAGTTGGAGCTTACTCCTTTAACATCAGCTTTAACACCTAAATTACCAGCTAAGATAACTGAAAATTGAAAGTTTACATTGGGGAATGAATCGATTTAGGAGTTAACACGTTGCATTATTGTGAGAGAGGTGCAGCGTTTCAGAGGGCGATGGTAGAAGCAGCTGGCTTTTCAACCACCGGGCCACAGCCACAACACATGCACTGCCGAGCCATCCCATGCCCAGCATTCAACAGCCTCATCAACATCGCCGCGTGGTGGAGGGGAGGTATGGCGTCCGGTCAGAATTCACACGATGCAAACGCTTCTGATGCTGTTCAAGCTGTGAATGCAGTTGCTGCAAAGCGATGGGATGGTCTTCCTAGACCACAGACTCTGGGGAAGCACAATGGGACGTAAACAGAGACCACGTGTGCGTCTCCCTCCTCTCCCCACAGTACAAACATGCACAAGCAGAAATGCACACACACACATAGACACACTACTTTGTAGCTGTTGCTTCAGGAACATTTACCGGATACAGAGACACGTAGGCACATACAAACAGAGCTTACGTTCATTAAAGGCCTGAGAGGCCCAGCAGTGCAGTGCAGTAGTAAACTGTGAACTGCGAGGATCAGCGGCTCTAGAGCTCTGATCTGGAGTCAGAAATCACAGAGACACAGGGCCGCGGTCACAATGTGGCGGCTGCTTTGGTGAGATGCTTCTAACAGCAGTCAAGCATCGGGGAAAAAAGACCAGAGCTAAACATTTGGGAGCTACAGCTGGAATGTTTGCAGCTGGGTCAACTGTTCAGGGTCGGGCAAAGAAGAGAGGGGCTCGTCAGCAGCAAAGACCAGCGTGTTAGTCTGAGCGTGAGGCCTTTCAAAGTCAGGGAAGATACAACAGGTACAGAACTAAGACCCGAGGAGAAACTCTACAACCAGTTGTCTCACCTTCAGGTCCAGATACTCCAGGTCCTTCTTCAGAGTCATGTACGATTCATCGGCCTAGAGGGTGAAATCCATCTGATTAAAAGCTGCCGTAAACACAACTTCCAAAACAACACTTAATCGTCTGCAGAAGCATCAACCACAGCTGTTCTGCTGGAATGTGTCTGCGCCGACATGCAGCATGGCAAACTTGCACGGACACTTAAAAAAAAACATCACACACTTCTTTTGGTTCGTGATCAGTTGAAGGCGCTTTCCACCACAGACGAAAACAGCTAGAGAACCTGCTCCGACGGACGCAGTGGGTTCCTATTCAGTGGGCGAACTCACCTCACAAACGGGCAACATGAACACAAGCTTTACGACGAGGACCCAGAAGAACGTCACGCACCACAAGACCCAAACGGATCAACACATCACCGGACCAGCCGGACGGATAGCTGAAGCATGGGATGGCTTTGCGGACGTCAGGAGGGATCGAGACACATCATGCTACAGGCGGTACCGGTGGAAGCGCCACATGGAGGCGGATCAGCCAAAGAGCAGCACATGGTAAAGAGGTGGATGGGTCTCTGCAGCCAGGCCAGCGCTCAGCGACAGCGGAGGACAGGAGTGTTTTGGTAGAGGCTGCCACGACCGACACTGGGCTGTTGTTTGGTCACGTAGTCCAGGTTAAGAGTGCATTCTTTATCCTAAACGTACGGCGGTGCGGTACTGAAAACCGTTTTTTCATTTGTTTCGGGGTATTTCTACCAGCTGTGCACATCCACAGATTGGAACCCTCGACATTTTCCTTTTATAATAGCTTAAGCTCAGCCTGATTGGACGGAGAGTCTGAACTGCCGTTTTCGAGTCTTGATTGAGCATAAAAATACGTTGGTCGTCTGACACCTCTATTAATTTAAGGTTTTTGGACACCAACGTGACATACCATCTTGCCATATCTGGCAACCCAACAGATTCTCTGACCCGAGCTCTGTTTCTGTGTACCTCCTCCAGAGTTTCCATTGCCCTCTGATTAATGTTCTTCTTTGGGGGACGGAGATGTCTTTGCAGAGACCCCTGACATATCAACTGTATTCCTTGGTCTTCTGGATGCTGTTTTTCATCTGAAGCCTTCACAAAGCAGCAGCGTGCAAACTGAGGTTCAGTTACACAGAGGCAGTTAAGTCGCACTCAGACTTATTTAAAGGTATCAGACTGAAGGGGGTGATTTCTAATTGTCAAAATTTTTTCCTCCACTTAACAATTATGTGCTGCTGGATGTAAGTCTTTATAAGCAACAGTAGAACTAGCCCTGTGGCCGACGTCACATGGTACAGCTATCTATTATGACTGAATGGCTAGAAGCTACTGTGAAAAATCTGTGAGTTAATTCCTTAATCGGCAGACACAAAAGCATATTTACGTTTTCCAATAGATAAAAGCTAAGTTTAAGAACCGTGTTCAAATGAAGCAACGCGTTGTGTTATCGTTTTAATGTTAGAAGACCTTAATTAACATTTAGTGGCAGCCTCTACCAGCTCCTGATAGGATGAGGGGTAGCTACGCCTCTCGGGGCCCCACCTGAGTGCTGCAAGGGCCAAGTGGAGCTGAAAGGCCAACATCTCCGAGGTGGGACTCAGGAGACGGGGCGGCGCTGAGGACGAGCGGGCTGTCACCGGCGGCGGCAGCAGTGAGGGGGTGGTTCTGATGGTACGACTCTCTGGGAGCCCTCAGCCTTTTGAGCTGAGCTAAGGTCTGCTGGCGTACGGAGGCCATCTTGGCCTGATGGCGGCGTAGCTGGATGAGGAGCAGAGTGAGCTCCTCGGGCTATCGGGGGAATCAGGGGATATTCAGTTTGGCACGTCTTAACACTGACCACACATGCTGGAGAAAAAAAAAAAAAAAAAGCCCTCTCCACTTTCAAATAAGTAGCTTTGCATTCACAACCCCAGGGGCTAATATGTTGCGTGACTCATAGCTGACCTGGACAAGCAAAATTGCAGCTTAATTAAGGATTAATGAGGCTGAAACCAGAAGCTGGTGCACACAAAGTGGACTTGACGGGCTAGCAGGGAGCTTTTTCCTCCCAAAGATTTCCCCGGAAAAATAAACAACCAACTGACCAGTGTTATCAGGAAAGGCTCACAGTGGTTGGGAGAAAGGAACGCACGCATGGTCGCTAACTTTTCTCCGCTGACAGAACCTCCTAAATCCAGTTTCCTGTCACGGCTTTTGGCGTCACGTGCATAAGAGGGGTATGAAATTGTGAAATGTACCGTCTTGCCATGAAGGCTGGGTGCGCTGACTGTATGAGTGATGTAGCCAGTTGGAGGCATCGAGCGTCTCTCAATAGTGGCAGCCTGCAACACACAAACATCCGTGTTGGCAGTCAATCAGAGGAGTAACATGGCATTTCCCTGGGTAAACAGTAGCGACAGACTCAGTGTGGATTTACTGTCAACACTACTTTTGCATTCGAATGAACCATGCGAGTAAAATGTGAAATATAATTAGTGACCAAAGCGGCGATGGTCGCTTTAGAACGCGGGACGTAACACATATCCTGCCCCACCAGACACTGCGCTCCTTGCTGTCTCGGGGCCAACTTGCCGTTACTATCTCCCTTACACCCACCCGATGAGCTGGAATGGAAGATCGCTTTGTCAACAAGCTCGAGCAAATTGACACCCGCTTATATCTACTGGAGCTGTTATTGCAGTGGTTCTACAAAGTATTGAATCAGGGAGGTTAAATGCAAATGTGAAGAAATTACTATTTTTTTTTCCTGCCATTTATAAACGATGTACTGCTTTGTGAAAAACATTATTTGTCATTGTAAGCTGAAAAAGTTTAAGGGGTATGAATACTTTCCAACGGCACTTTATATTCTAAGAAAAAGATGGACTTCACTGTTATAAATCTCTGCCGATTTCTTCCTGGATGCATGAAAACTAAATTATCCAAATAAATATCCGCTACATTCACCATAGAGGTGAGTAAACACATAAAGATGTAGATGAAGGTTGTTCTGATTCGGCCGTGTATGGTCTTACCTTCAGCATCTGAGACTTGGTCCTACGCGGAGACACAGTGAAGGGGATGTTCAGCACCGGCGTGTCCCCCCCGGGCCTCACTGTCAGCCGTTCGGCGGGAGTATGCGGCCTTTTATTGGGCGACAGTGTTCTGCTGCGACCCGCCGGAGGCCCCGGCGGAGGGATGTCTGCGGCTGAGGGCGGCACCGACACGCAGCGAGGAGGCCCGTCCGGCCTGCGCAGCGAGGAGGAGGCCGGCACGGTGGACGGGGGCCGGGGGCCGAACGGGTAATCCGGGGCCGGGGTGTAGATCGGTGCCGTGGGGCTGCCGTGACGGAACCGCTGGCGCTGCTGCCATTCGTACAGCTGCAACACAGTGTTGGACCCTGGGCCCCCCTGCTCCGGGGTCAGGCGGAAATGGTTCAGCCGGTCGTGGGCGTACTTGTACTCGCTGAGTCGACCGGGCGGCGGGCTGTGACGTGGAGTTTTTGGAAGCGTCTGATAAGCGTCCATCGTGGCGTGCTTGTGCTGGGTTGGCGGTGTGCGACGGGGAAGAGTGTTCTCTCTGGAGGGGGGGCTGTTGAAGAAGAATAACCGAGAAATTATTTTTTTGGCTAAAAACAATCAGCAAATGAGTATGCATGTGAAGAAATGAGAATGGCTGTATTTTTCATTCTGTGCCAACGTGGCTTCTTTTTGGAGTCTAGGCACCACAAAGCCATGATGATTCTATGATGTCCATATTAGTAACGATGGACGAGCAGGAGGGGACGGTTTTACGCTAGACGGCCCTGATTGGTGATCGGAAACTAAAAGAACATCAGTTCTGTTTCAGATCAGTGAATGTACCACAAGGTCATGCTTCAGTGTGGATGGTGTTGATGCATGAAGACGTCAGCTATGTTGAGTAGAAGTGCTAATGATTGAAAGGCTTCCCAAGGCTCCTGTGTAGTTACAATGAATGAATAAATAGCAGCTCAATACCCAGTTAAAATCAAAATGTAGAGAAGAACACGTTTCAATAATTTAAAGGAGAACTCTACAAAACTCTTGATTGGAAACAGTCACAAAATCTCTGACCTAAATCTTTACAATTCAGCATTTATACTGACATTTTTAAAAAGCCTTTTCAAGCCAGAGAAAAATATCGTATTGATTATTCACAAGGCAGTTGAACATGGGGCATGTCACTGCATGTGTGCCGGTCTTTAGCTGTTAAGTTCTGTCTCATTCCTGAAAAGCAACACTTTCTGCAGCTAAAAATCACGTGACTGAAAGCAGGATGCCTTTATGTGTAGTAAACAATGACCTACCCCCTTTGCTCCGCCTTCTGGACTTGGACCCACTGCTCCACCTGCTCCAGAGTGCTCCTCCTCTGCACGTGCTTGACTGTGTCCGAGGCCGCTGGCTCTGGCGCCCTCTGGTAGGTCCCCGCTGCGATGCCGTTGGGCTCCAGGATGGGGCTGGGCGTGGAGACCAGGCCGTTCCTCGTGCAAAGGCTGGAGGGCAGCGTGGAGGCGGCCCGTGACGGCGCGCGGGATGGCACCCTGGACACGGGAGCCGAGGCGGACACGTGGTCTGACAGCGGGAGGGCGGTGGCTGGAGGGTTGGATGGGAGGGAGCTCTGTGTGTCCATTTCCAGAGCAGCGCTTCCTTCGGGCCGCTCGAGCATGCCGGTGTCTTTGTGAAAGCTGCAGAGCTCCTCTGTGTTTCGGTGTATGGGCTCCAGCAGAACCTCGTGGACAATCGTTTTTGTGGCCTCAGAGTCTAAAGTCTTCGTCTTCTGGTGATTGACGTGGTTTGTCTGGGGAACTGCCTGTTGCAGCAGCTTATCCACTTTGTCAGCAGGTCTGTAAAGAAAGAGACACAAGCACAAATGTTGGTTTTTAAATCTTTTCAACTTTTACAGAGTGAGATTCTTAGTGTGCCTTGCAAAAGTGAATAGCCAGGTTTTGGATAGTACAGTCCTCTGCACTCCATCTGAGCCTGGGTCACCTGGAGAAGAGCAACACCTGTGTGCGTGTGCTGTTTCTGGACTTCAGCTCAGCATTAAACACAATCATCTCACTGCACCTGGTGACCAAACTGGACCAATGGAATCAATAACCCCCTGTTAGCTGGTTTTCCTCACTGCCAACCAGACCCGGCTGCAGAAACAAATCACAGGGGGAGCATTCCATTTTTTTAGGGGGGCACACTTTAAAAAGTTTTTTTTAGCAATAGTGTAGTCAGTTTTGTCAAATTAGGCAGGCTTCCAACCAATTAGGCTTTTGAACACAAAAGCCTAATTTTTGTTCCAATTAGCTGGAACAAAAATAGTTAATGGGCAGGTTGTAAAAAAATTGGGAAGCTTTTCACAACATTTGTTGGGCTTTTAGAAAGAATTACTAACAAAATATATCAAAATAGTTGTCAACGTCGGACAGGAAACCAAAACATTTTAATAAAATGCCATCTCCTACAACTCATACTAGTCAATTTATTTTTTAAATAAGTCGAATCTGTCGATCTGACATCATCATTGAATAGTAGTTATAATGAATAATATTGATTGTTATGATAAAACAAGAAAAGAATAATGGTTAATCAAGTGTTTGGTCAATGTAAACGCCCAAGAGGGGTTGAGTTCTACTTATCAACTTAAAAATATTTCATGACTGCGTGTAAGAGATATGTTTAATGGACCTATACTGAGAGAAATTAAGTTTATATTAAGGTAGATTTACAACTCATGTTGGGAAGCTATTTATAAATATTTTTTTTCCGGTTGACATATCATGATTGTTAGAGAGATCGTGTGTGTTATTTGGTTGTCTGATTGCATATTTTGTTTCTGCAGCCGGGTCAGATTCCTCAGATCACAGATACTTTGACCTGGTGCCTCCATGCCTCTGCTCTTGTGAAGATAGGACAGCAGCCTCTCCACTTTCAAGGTCGGGTGAGAGGAGAAAACATCCCCCCTCCCATTCTCACCACTTACTACAAAGCGACAATTGAGAGCGTACTGACCAGCTGCATCGCTGTCTGGTCTGGGGCCTGAAAGCTTCAGGCAGGAAATGTGCAGAGAGTTGTGAGGACAGCAGAGAGATTCATATGCTTCCCTTTATCCGTGACACTGCTTGCAGACACTGCCTGACCAAGGATCAGACAACCACAAAATACCCTTCCCACCCTCTCGTTTGTCTTGTGTTTTTACCCGGAGCCTTGTAACAAAATTTTGCTCAAATGCACATTGTGAATGTGCATTTGAATGACAACGTCTGTCTAAGCCTAGGTTTAAGTCTGTCGTGCCATACTATTTCCATTTTTCAAAATTCAACCTGCCAAGGACAATGATGGTGCACTTCTCCTCCTCCATCATTGAGTCCATCCTCAACACCTCGATCACTATGCTGGTGCCACCACTAAGAACAAGGGAAGACTGCAGCGTGTCATCAGGTCTGCAGAGAAGGTGATTGGCTGCAATCTTCCATCTCTCCAGGACCTGTACACCTCCAGGACTCTAAGGCATGCAGGGAAGATTGTGGCTGATCCCTCGCACCCCAGTCACAGACTATTTCAGACACTTCCCTCTGGCAGGAGGCTGCGGTCCATCACGGCCAAAACCTCACGCCACAAGAACAGTTTCTTCCCATCCGCTACCAGCCTTATCAACAAGGCCCAGAGCTGCCCGTGACACTGGACACTGCCTCTCTCCCCCGTTCAGGACCTACAAGCTACACCAACATAGCATCTCCAGACCTTCTGCGTTACATTAACGCACAGTCTACTATGTATATAGCTGTAGTTTCTGTGTATATATATATATATATATATATATATATATCTTAGGGCTGGGCAACGATTAAAATATTTAATCGCGATTAATCGCCCTGATTAATCGCGATTAATCGCGATTAATCGCATTGTATTTACAAACTCCAAGAATGAATTCAAAAGTAGTGTAAATAGCACTTTTATTTTAATGTTCTGCTGCCATATGAACAAAAGTGTTGTAACATTTGTAGCACTTATTTTATACTGGATATTTTCAACCCATCTATTGAATTTAGTGCACTAGTTGATCTTTTCTGAGAACAGCAAGCACTGCAGCCAAAATATGGCCTTTTTTGACCTGCTGTATATTAGCCAGTCCCTAAGCTTGATGTATCATGAAACTGTTGACCTTTTGGGTTTTGTGGTTTTTATTTTATTATTACAATTAAATAATAATAATAATAATAATAATAATGTTATGTTCAGTGTTTTTTCGCTAATCCACCTCTTATATATTTCAATCCTTATGTAATTTTGTCTGTGTTGTGTGCACCTGCCTGTTGCTTTAATCCTATAAATTTCCCCGTCGTGGGATAAAAAAAGGATTAGCTAATGTTATCTTATCTTAAATAACACTTTTTAATATATGTACTGGGTTCTTTCAAGGTCTTAATTACATGTTATGTGTGGGCTCCAGTAACATCCATCCATCCATCCATCCACTGATCTACCTGGATGTTCCCTGGAGGACTGAAACGCCTCAGTCAGAGACGTCTGTGGGTCTGTCGGGGCAGTGAGAGAAGTTTAGTCTCCTCTCTCCGTTTCTGGGGCTCGACGTTTTCATGTTTTTTCACGTGCTTAGATAAATTAGTTGTGTTTCCACTTAAATGAACCGGCTTTTTACAAAACATACAGCTTGATTTCATTTACGGTATTAAAATAAAGCCAAACGGTGCTACTTCCTCTGTTCATGTTTTTTCGCTGCTGTGGTCTCTCTCCGCTGTTTCTTTGTTAAGTTTGTGTGAGAGCTGAGTGGGCGGGCCAGGCTGAGCCTGCGTGCTGATTGGCTGGCGCCGCTGAGCCATGTACGAGAGGGGAGGGGGAGCGGGAGAGTGCTGCCGTGACAGCGCGCTGCAGTCAGCGCGCCTGCTGACTGACACTGACTGAAAGCATGTGAGCAACATGCGTTAATGCGCGATAAAATAAATATCGCCGTTAATAGTCTAATGAATTAACGCGAAATTAACACGTTAACTTGCCCAGCCCTAATATATCTATATATATATATATATATATATATCCTGGGTGCGATTTGCCGGGGGGGATGGGGGGGATTTATCCCCCCTCTGCTTGTGACATCCCCCCCTCTGGTCATTCATGTTTTATCCCTGGGGGGGATACATTCCTCCCCCCCTCTGGTCTGAATTTAAAAATGTATATAAATTAGGGCTGACAGTTTTAACGCATAAGACCACAACGTCGACATTTTTTTGTCACCGTTAATCGCGCGTCAAAACACACACCGTTCCCTAATGTTTTTCCCCACCGCGCTCTCCGGACTGTGTTTCTTTTACCCTCGGCGCTTTCCGTAGTTTCAAGAGACTAGAGACTGTAGCAAAACAGATCCGTGTTCACTGTTGCACAGGGTGTCCATTTCATGCGACTTTGGGCTTCTTTTATTCTAAAGGCGCTTGTAAATTTTATGAGTCACAGGTTGCGTTTTTTCTTGGGCACGTTTCTGAAAGTGAAATCGCTTATTTGGGCTCTAAAATAAGTGACGAAACAGCGGTTAATAAGAGACCTGCCTGCACTAGACACTTTGTACATAGCTGAAATATCCCTCCGCCATAGGAGCCGACGGTAGTAAAGGCAGACAGAGCAACTCTGCTCGTATTTTCTGCAGTTTACGGTGCAATAACCGGTGATAAATGCTGAAAGTAGATTACTTGGTACAGATCACCATTTTGAGCAGACATTGGTTCTGAAGATGAGCTTTTAACACGCTGATAACGTTGCAGAAACCCAACCCATAAACCGTACTTTAATGCTTATTAATTTGTTTTCTCTGTATTTGACTAACTAAGGCTGAATTACGTTGCCAAACGAAGGACCTGGAGTTACTAAACAGTTGCTAAACAGTCTCGTTCAGGGTATTAAGCTCCTACAGTTGCAAGCAAAGTGTAAGACTGGAATGACCTGGAAATTTAAAACCTTTTTCCAGGCTTAAACTGTATGAATATGGATATAAACAGCAAGCAAAAATATTCATAGAAATTATTGTTGTTGGTGTTAAAGCTCAGAATTAGATGTGTGTGTGACAGAGTGAAAAAACGAACAATAAAACTTATGACTTTAATGAAATGTAAATGTTTTATTAATGCCTAATACCATGTCTATCTTTGTTTAAGAGGCAAAAAAATATATTGGCATGGTATTTATTTACAAATTTATTTACACATTGTGTAAACATCAGGGCGTCATTATTACTCATTTAGCCATTATAGTCCAGAGTTTAACATTTGGCACCAGGATGTCTTCATTCCAATTCTCAAAAGTGCTTGAAAAATAACAAAATAAAAATATTTTTTGTACAAGCATGTATTTTATTAGTGTCATCTATTGCAAAATTGCATATTAAAATAATCTTGAGTTACCTATCGACATTATGTGATTAATCGAGGAAATGATCCCCCCCTCAGTTTTTTTTGCAAATCGCACACTGTATATATCTATATCTATATCTATATCTATATCTATATCTATATCTATATATATATATATATATATCTATCTATATATATATATATATATCTATATCTATCTATATCTATCTATATCTATCTATATATATATATATATATATATATATATATATATATATATCTATATCTATATATATATATATATATATATATCTATATCTATCTATATATATATATCTATATCTATCTATCTATCTATCTATCTATATATATATATATATATATATATATATATATATATATATATATATATATATATATATATATATATATATATATCTATCTATCTATCTATCTATCTATCTATCTATCTATCTATCTATCTATATATATATATATATATATATATATATATATATATATATATATATATATATATATATATATATCTATCTATCTATCTATCTATATATATATATATATATATATATCTATATATATATATATATATATATATATATATATATATATATATATATATATATATATATTGTCTGCACCATCAACACCAACCAATCAAATTCCTGGTAAGTGCAAACCTACTTAGCAATAAACTTGATTTTGATTCTGATTTACTGATGATGCACTGAACAGGGCTCTGTAAGATCTTCAAAGCTTGGAATATTGTTTTAGAGCCTAGCGCTGTTTTAAAATGCTCCACACCCCCATCCCTGACCAGTCTGCAGTGTTCTTTGGTCTTCGTGATGCAGTTTGTTCGCTATAGTTCTCCAACAAACCTCTGAGCCCTTCACAGAACAACTAGATTTATACTGAGATGAATGAACACACAGCTGGACTTCATTTGCTAACTGGGTGACTTCTAAAGGCAACTGGTGGCACTTGACATCATTTAGGGGTATTGGAATAAAGGGGTCTGAAGACCAAAGCACATCAGTTTTCAGATTTTGTAAAAATGCTCCTTCTTCCTAATTAAGCTTTAGATAGACTGTTACATAAAGTTCCACTAAAATAAACTGATGTTTTCAGTTCTGCTTCATCACATTAGAACAGGGGTAGGAATGCTTACACTGCAATTGATTTAAAAAAAAGAACTACAGCTACTCTGCTGCTTGCTTATTAAAAAACTATCTCCTTATCATTTGATCACCAGAACATGATGTTCTAACATTGTGATGGTTTGGGTTTTTGTTGCGTTGTCCTAAGATGAATTTAAATTGGACAGCCGTCAGACAAAACAGAAAGTTTAAGTCTCCTTTAAGGACAGTACTTAATACAATATGCAAATCTTTTTTGAAAAGCAACGCAGATGACAAGCGAATCCTTGAAGGCACAAGCCGACTTAAACTCATTAACGAAATCCAACCTAAAAAAAGAGCCTTGTCAAAAATTCAGGTTGCTGTCATAAAAGAAACCTTGCATAACAACAGGAAAGCCTGGGGTGCCAAGATTCTCCCTCCCAGCAGCTAATATCCAAAAATAATTCAGTAAAACGAGGACACTGGTGACTGGCTTGACCCCATTTGATGTTGGTTTCAAAGTACGTCGTTACTCCTTTTTGCATTCTGTCAATATTCATTGAAAATTAACACGTCACCAAACATTTAAACAACACACAACAGCAACATGCCAGACAGCATTAGTGCTCCTGTCACAGCCTTTATGAATAAACAACATGCAAGTTAGGGAGCTTTAAAAGAAGGCTCAGAGAACTCCCAGCTGGAAGCTGTCTGGAGCATCAGAACCAGGCAACACAGTGCTGTGGGATTTCCTCTTGTGAGAACAGTGTAATGAGAAAGGATGGGAGTAAAGTGAGGGGGGGGGGGGGGCAGTGTGTGAGCCTGCCCGAGAGAAACTGCATGCATTTGATCTGCGCTACCTCCCGATGTCAATGCATTAATAATACATGAAGACAGCCGCCATTAGTTCAAAAACACAATCCTCTGAATTCAACGTTTTAAAGTAGCCAACCAAGTATCTATGAGGGCTCGAATACTTAAAGAGAAGCACTAGTATAAAAAAAACAGAACGGAGTGGTGAATTTAAAGGCCGACAGATGCATGAGGTCAAGCTCAGAGGGCCAAAATAAAAATAAATAATAGGGATGGGTAATTATCCTATCATTTATCATTATTGGGGGGAAGATATGCAATAACAATTGTGATTTATCATCATTAATTCAAACTGATGATGTTTGCACACTCCCAAAACTGACATGATGGGTGAGATATTACTTCTGGTTCTATTTTTGCCGCCGTTAGTTGCATGAGAACCCTGATAAAAATGACTGAAAGGCAAATATTTTATGCTGTTTAGCAGGACAATTGCACTAATTAATGTAAGTGGTGGATTAAGTAACCAGCCAATCAAAAATGCATGTCTGATTTTTACCGCAGTATTTCTGGGTGTGACTTCCTGACTCTCTGTGCCGGATGTATTCCCTTAGAGACTCGTGCATTTTTACTGCTTTTTACTGTCACTTTATCATTATAGCAACAAATACCACAAAATGCTAAAATAAAATGTTATGTCCCTATCTTTCAATCCCAATAAATAAAACACTCTAACAAAAAGGACATTTATTGATTGCAACAATAACAGCACATAATTGCCACATCGGAGGCAAAAACAGAGCAATGGAAGAAGAAAATAATTAAATTAACAAATTATTTTTAAAGACTCCTGAACATTATTATAGTGAGATAGAAAAAAGTCACAAAAAATATTTGCGAAATCTAAGTTAATATCTGAAGAGTTGTTTGTATTGTTGAACGTGTTTTACTAATTTATTATAAAAAAAATGTTTATAGATAACTCAAAGGTAAATTTTTAGGTGGACTGCAGAAACTATTTGGGTTTTCATTTCATTTTAAACAGAACAGTGGATATTTCCTTCAGTAACCATTACCTTACTTACTATATTAAATACTTGGTAAGATTAAATGAAGTTGTCACATTGTAAAACATGGAATTTTGAAAAATAAAGCTCGACTTTTGAACAACATAAAAGGGGATTTTAAGAAAAATAGAAATAAGTGTCATAGGAACCAAGATTTCACACTAGCTTATGAAGCACTGTAACTGTTTTTGGGTATTTTTAATTTTCACCTCACTTGCCTTGATTTCAGTATCCTGATCACACTGAAGGAAAGTCACTTTATTCGTTGAGTCATGTACAGTTATTTGAGTTAATGTTGTAAACTATGGAATGAGAAGGTTTATCTTGCTCTCTGTCAAAAATGAGAGGAATCCCTAAAAAAACTACCATTTTTTTTTGCTCGCACCTTGTATATGCAAATGTAAAAAAAAAAAAAAAGAGATTTCTAGTAAGTTGTATTAAGTTGTTTTGGACCTTTGAGATTTTCCAAAAGTCAAATTTGAATATTTGAACGAAACATTTGCGAGGCCCTTGCTTTGTTTAATTAATAACAACACTGTGGGTTGTTTTGTGTGTTTTAAATATTTGTCGTAAGGTTGAATTCTGACGAGATGATTTTTATCTTATTGTTCATGGTAAAACCCTACAACTGAAACCTGGCATACCTCTTTTCCCCAAACTATAAATGTTTGCCTTAATAAATCAGGAAAAAAATGTAGATAAGGACCTCAGGTGACCTACAACCAACCTTTTAAACCCAACATCCTCTGGCAACGTGTGCTGTAATGTACTAGCTGTGAAGGCTTACCTGAGTGTGCCGGGGTGGTGCTGCATCAGCGCGGCCTGGTTCATGGCCTTCAGCCAGGTGTTCATGTCCTCCTGGGTGTCGGCGCTGAAGTAATACGTCCGCATCCCAGTGTGCTCTGCCTGCGAGCCAATCACAGAGCTCTGCTTGTAAATGTATGAACGCATGCCTGTGTGGCTAGCCTAAAGGAAGAGAGCAGAGGCCGGGTCAGGTGGTGGCTGGAGCTGCACAGAGGTCATCTGAAGAACAGCGCAGAGGTCAAAGACACGGGGCAGCATGCTGGCCAACGACAACAAAAAACATCAACGGCAGCACAAGCACCGACCAATGCAGAGAGAGAAATCACACGCCACGGCTGTACAGGCAAAGGTACCAGACACTTAGCAGCACCAATCTTCAGAAGTGTAAGGAAGGATACACTGATATGATGGAGAACGGAAAATATAGAAGCGTTCACGTGAATTATGGTGTGTATTGAAGATAATAACTTGGTGTAAGGGTTTAGAAAGATAAACCAGCATAAAATGGGAAAATGTATAGGGAAATATTAGTAACTGTTACTTCTAACTGCCACTTTGATTTTGATTTTTTTTCTTTAATGACAGTAGGACTCTAAAGTCTCAAGTGTTTAGGGGTAGGAGTTTATAAGTTCTCACTTCTTCCTACCCCATTTTGAGCATGATATGTTAACTGAAACAAAAAAAATAAATCTGTATTTTCTCTTCCTTCTTATGCACTTCTTGTTACTGTGCACTATTTTATTTTTATATTTGTATCATGTTCGAATAAAATTTCATTTCATTTCATTTCAAAAAATTATCCTTTAGAACTGTTTACCTTCTGGTATTTTTACGTAGAAACCTACTATAAAGATGTAAAAGCTACAGACTCTTAAACACCACAGGACCACGCGATGCCTGGAGGACATCTGGGAAGATTAAAGTTTAACTCACCACAAAATCTACTTTTTTTGCAGATAAACTATAAAAACTGGGCCTAAGGGTGCTACTTTAATGTTATTGTGCATTTTTTTTTACATTTTCGTGTGAACTTGTTTAGTTCTGCAATATTTGTCTTAAACCCCTTTTAGTGCTGCCCTCTTAGGGTTGAACGGTGGCCATAGCAGTTGAATTCTCCTTTTAGTTCGAACGTCACATGCTGTCATCACATTCTGGTATAAAAGCATCTCAGTCAGACTCACGCCCCCCATGGAGAGTCAGACTCAGGAGTTGCACGCGTCAATTGATAGTGTTTGTTTTTGCTTTGAAAGTTAGCCAATGTTAGCAATGACGCTGCTAACATCACTTTACTACCCAGAATCAGCACCCAATCTGTCCTCTGCTGCTTGGCAGCGCGGCTTTGAGCATCTCTGAGGCGTCACGTCGTGCCAGCAGCTCCAATTCATAATGCCCAGCCCCTCTGGGCTCCACAACCCCCCGCCCGGGTGTTGCCCTGGTCACCCTTCATGTTTCAACAACTCACTTTCCCTCGCCCTGACCACAGCCCCGCTTATCCCCCACACTTAGCCCTGACCCTCAGGGTCTGCTAGAACCGCCCACTTTAGTGGCATTGTCCAAAATTTGTCAGGGAGCAAACAGAATGAACACTGTAGTTCATTTAAACAGATGCAACATTTTTGCATCAACTGATATGACTGATGACTGATTTACATTTGTTGAGCATTTTTAATGGGCCACACATGAAAACGCTTAGGCTGTGCATTTAGTTTGTTATACTGAAGGTAAACCTCTGGGTCAGCATTCCTACAGCATGATGCTGCCATCATTGTGATTTGGAGTTATAGATTTCAGTTACAAGTAAAGTTTTGGATGAATGCTGGAAGAAAAAAACATTTTGATTTACCTTCCTTTCAGCAATGCCTTTCATTTTGTCACTCCTCTATTAACTGCATATTTATACATATACATGTACATAAGCTGTGGACCTCCGCAGCTCCTCCAGATTCCTCACAGACAACTTGGTGGCTTCTCTGATTAAATACTTCCCTTGCTGGGACTTTCAGTTTAGTTGGATGGCATTGAATAGTGAGTATAGGTACTGAATAGTGCCCCATGAGGTGTTCAAAGCTTGGGATATTCCTTTATAACATAACTCCGCTTTAAACTTCCACACAACTTTATTTTATCCATTTCATTTATTCATTTATATAGCCCCTTGGAAATAGCCAATCAGAGAGTGCTTTAAAGTAAAATCATAAAGATCACTCAAAATCAGATTAAAGGTAAAACAATAAATAAAAGTTAGAAATCTGGAATAAAATCCACCAGTTGTACTGAGTATTAAAAGCTTTCCTAAAAAAAAATAAGGGGTTTAAGTTTGGATTTTAAAAAGTTCAAGGGTTTCCTTTAAAAAAAAAAACAACAACATTACACATGATCTATGCTAAAGGTTTACTTATGCCTAAAAAAAACCCTAAAATCCTGATTTATAAAACCGTGTGCACGGATACCAGCACACAATTTTGCTTTAGAAATCACAACTGCACCTGAAGGTATGAGTTCCAGGTTGCAGCTCATGTTCGGCCCTCTGCACACCCAGATTCAACCATAGATGGTCAATGCAGAGCACCTTAGAATGGCAATGGGTCGGCTGATTCGTGGTTAACCATGGCAACCACGGAGAAAATTTTCCCAGAAAGGGTTTTATTAAATGTGGAAATCAGAGCTATAGCACACATGGTGTCCACATTAAAAAGGGAACCTTACTGTTGTCTCAAACAGTGACATCCTTCGAGGTCGGACGTTGAAATACGTCGTCTCGGAGGAGGCTGTGCCTCCGAGTTGTCATTCTGAGGAGGGAGGAGGGTTTCCCCCCTGAATGTGAAGATTTTCCTATTTTTAGTTTATCTTCCTTGAAAACAATGTATCATTTTGTTTCATATGCAATTCTTTGTTAGTCTATTATATGCAATTCCAATGACTACGTTGGTTTAGGGTTGTAATGAGACAAAACGTGAAAATGCTCACGAGGTATAAAACGCTTTACATATGTAAACGGATGTTAATGTTCTGCCTCACGCCTGCATCGATTTTGTGAATAAGAGACGGCTTGCATAGATTGCTTCCAACAGATTTGTGTGGTAATAAATGCTACAGCAATCTTTCCATGTATTTTTTTTTCTCCACTGTCCCAAAAGATTACTTATTGCAGCTCAGGGTTCACAGCCATCTCTTTTATTTCCCACGCTATTGCACAACAGAGAAATCCACAAGAAGACGGCGTATTCAAGAAGCTACTCTCGTTGTGTAGGCGGGAACAGCAGCAAATCCAGACAACACAGCGCAGTACCGGGCAGAGATGGAAATCAGGGAGGTGGTTGGAGCGGAAGGTAAAAATAAGGGTTTGTTTCTTAAAAATCGGTTTGTTTATGGCTGCTGTGGCAACTCGATCTTCAAAAAGGTATCTACGGTCTCGCTCATAGGTTACTGTGCCAAGTCCAGAGTAGAGCCTCAAGAGGCAGATAGCACGGAGCGTTCTGATTGAAAATCCATTAAGAATTGATTAGAGGCTGAGAATATTCCAGCCTCACATCCCAACATGATGCCAGCATCTAGCTCTAGCTAGACCTCAGGGATAGCACCATCAAATAAGAAAACCCAGTCTGGAATTTAAAGAACTTATGGGTAACAGCTGCTGATTATTTATTAGTGTCTAAGTGTTTTGTAGCCTGGATAAAGATGTCTTTCCTGTGAACGGGGGGTTTATTAGATCCCCTCAGAAGCTCACTGAGCCCAGCTTTTTAAATAATCCACATATGCACTTTTCCTTCCTTCCTTCGTTCCTCCAGTGCCTCTGTCGCTGAGACCAGCAGATAAACGCGAGTCCTCTATTGAGAACAGATGCATGTAAATGAGAAGTAATTAAACACTGAATCTCTCATACTCTAAATCCTTATCTGAATAACGGCTGCAGGATGGATGATTTGTCCTGGGGATTGTCTCGCTGGGATCCACGCCTTGGCGACGGCACAGATCTTTTCCCAGTGTTCTTTGCTTGGTTCGGGGTTAGAAGACGAACGTGCTTCGGCGGCTTTGGCTTCGACGTCGTTCAGTCAGCAACACACTGAACATTACGCCCACGCCGGCGCTGTAGCGTACACACAGAACTCACTGGTGAATGAAGCAGGCTGTCACCCCTGCTGAAATGTTACTGTAAAGTCCAAACAAACCCTGGCAAAGGAGAGCCCTACACGCACACAAACCACGTTCTAGTTCACGTCCGCTTCTGAACACAAGCTGGTTTCAGAAGCCCAAACGTAGCCTTGATAATGACAGAAACCCTCTGAAATACAGCTCCCTGGCTCAGCACGCCAAAGTATCTGCTTGACCCGGACACTTCATGATATTCGGGGCTGATTGCACTGCTCGCTCGACTCCACCAGGACTCAGTAGCCTGGCAGGCCTGGCCGCTCTTCCAGGGAGTTCAGGTAGGGCGCTGACATAATTAGGACTGTTCTAAAGGTTGGATCTAATAAGCTGATTCTGCCGTTCATTCATTGTGGTTGCGACGCAGCAGCATTGAATGCCAATTTTTATTTCTTAAGCTCATTTGTCATGTGTCCATGACACATTGGCTGATAATCTTTGCTTTCCTACAGATATATGAATCAGTGATATTTGAAACATTGAATGTTATTGTGACAGTCTTGGGTTAAAGCTGCAACATTTGTACAGTGAATTGGAAAATTGGTGATATTTTATTGGCTAACAACGGCTAAACTTTTTAGAGTCACCTATTCATTCTTTCTTCATTTTGGTATTCAGCATCTAGTTCTCCTCACATCTAAACCTCGCTTTATTCTTATTCTCCAGACAAGAGAACCACGTTTTTATTGTAAATTTATGATATATGTGAAATAAAACAGTTAATTAGTTTTTGCTTATAGTTTTCTTCACACACTTTTCTGCTACAGTTTTTCGACACCTTGGAGGACATGTAAAGACCGGACAGACTGAAATCCATTTGCTAAGTTCACCAGAGTAATTTTTACCGCAGTTATTACACATATAATAATACAATCATATTTTTATGACCAGATTACAGGGAAATGTCAAAAGCATGAAAGTGAAGCATACAATCTGCCAGCACATAAAACTTTGCTTCATTTTTAATAAATAAATAAAAAGGCTGTTTAAAAGCTGCAGGATGTAGGAGTTGCTCTTTCTTACCAAACTATTCCTTTATCTGAAACACTGATTGTCTTCATCAGTCAAAAAAAAAAAAGAAACAACGCTGCTCCTGGCATATTCTCCAACTCTACGCCTCGTTGGTCTGTACCGCAATCCCCAAAATATACACACAATCATCAACGATGTCATCAACTAATGAGAACATCAACAAAACTCTAATTTATTGCAGTAATTCAAATCAAAAAGCGAAACTTTAAAGCATTATAACAAAAAGTATCATAGCAATTCATTAGAAATACTGATATATTTCAGGCATGTCTGTTATTTTTGATGATTGTGGATTACAGCTTACGCAAATCAAAGTTTGTTTCTCAGAAAATGTGAATATTATTCAAGACCAGAAAAGAGATTTATACTATAGAAATGTGGATCTTCTCAAAAACAGTAAGTCTATGTACTCTACAGGATAAGCTCTCATATATTACCGCATGAATGTGGCACGGCACGGCACGGCACGACGCCTGTGGCACCGCCGAGGTGTTGAGGAAGCCAGGGTCACTTTAATCAAGGCCTTCAGCTCATCTAGCATCTCTCATCTTCTTCTCAACAGATTCAACAGCGGTCAGGGGTTTACTTCAGCGCAGCAATACTACTGTCATTAAAGCAGGTATGGGTACACATGGCCGTGTGGGCTGGAGCCAAGTCCCGTTTGCAACACTTTTCCTCTCAAGAGATGTAGTTATCTTTGTTGCCTGTGCACCTTTTCACACTTTTTCCACTTCCCCATAATATGCTTGGATACAGCATTCACAGGACGGGACGTGGGAGTGGTGGCCTAAGGGTTAGAGAGCTGGGCGTTAGCGTCCTGGAGAGGCCCCAAAGGTCAGTGGTTCAAACCTCAGTCTGCAACTCTGGGTCCCTGAGCAAGAACCCTTGACCACAGATTGCCCCCCCCCCCCCTTGCGCCACTCAGTGTAGCAGCACATCGCTCCCTAAGGGATGGGTTAAACGCAGAGCTTCCCGTCTGTGGGACTATAAAGGGAAATATTATTATTGTTCTGTGAACAGCCAGCATCTTTAGCAATGACCCTTTGTGGTGTACATCCTGTCTACTTGACAGCCGTCCAATCAGCGGTCTTCCCCAGAATTTCAACAGCACATCCCATAACACATGGTTCAAGCATATCACTCTAATAAGCCTTTGTAATGTGTTTCACTGTAATGATGACGTTAATGACAAAGATTTGCCTTTTGATCATGTCCTAATTTACTGAGACATCAGAGTCACGTATAAGATCCTGATGATTGAGGTCCTGGTTTCATACATGACACACCCACACCTTTTGTTCCTTGAAAATGAAAAAAAAAAACTTACATGGTTTTGGATTTAATATCATACCTCAAGTTGATAAAAGACCGTTTTGATAAATGAAACATACCTTCACATCACCGTATGGCATCCGTGTGATGTGATGTGTTTGCCAGCACGTCTACCGCGATGCGTTCATACTAAAGGAGCGCGTAGGGTGTGTAAAACACTGACTTTATTTTGCTAACATTGTTTAAACCTCATTATATTTCTCGGTGGGCTATGCTTTTCTGCAACATTGGTGTTTACCAGCTATTCCGGGGCAATTTCCGTGGAAGTGCCTTTCATTACAGACCTTTCTTCCTAAAAAGCTTTGTAATAGGTTGTTTGGGTAAAACAGACGTCTGAAAACACTCATCGGGACGCCGTCCAGAACAAAAAAAAACAACAACTCCGGTAGCCTGTTATTTTCAGGAGCAGGGATATATTAAGTTAGATCAGATGGCAGGGGAAAGGGAAGGAGGCTGGTTAGGAATTACGTCTGAAAAAACTAGAACCCGAAACACAGACGAAATAGTTCAACCAAAGCAAAAGAGCACCGTGAGGATATAGCTGTCAAAGCGTGCCTCCCTATCAGCTCCCTGATAAATGGCCTCTTATAGCTACAGTGGGACGGGCGCCTTGATGAGACTCCGGCCTAAACGTCAGACATGCAGGACCCACTGTGCACAGGCGTGCACAAATCTGTCTTGGAAAACGTTCCATGTACAAAAATATGACTTTAAATAAACCAAAACTGTTCTAAACTCCAAATGAGCTCCTATTTAACACGGATAAATAAAGCATTTAATGCACAAACACGTACCAAGGTTTACAGTTCCAGCGCCTCATAAACAGGGGAGATCTTTAATAAACCAGGTCCTATCTGAACACTCAGACCGTTGCAGCGCACACCATCAGCCGACGGAAATAAAACAGGCGTCTGTGCCTGCCTTTATCGGGAATGCTGAGAGGGTCGTTCAGCTCTGAGTGCACGGCTAGCACACCCACGCACGGAAAGCTCACGCTGCTCTGTTTGGATGTGTGTGGGAGTTGGCGACACTTTTAAGTCGGTTTCTGATTATCTGCTTCAGCACCAGGTTTGTTTAATTGCGCTTGATTAAACACAGAAAAAGGCCCAAAAAAAAAGAAAAAAAAGAGAGAGAGAAAAAAATACCACCATTCTCACTCTTTCTTTCAAGCCCCGTTTTTCTCAGGAACAAGCCTTTATCAGTTCAACCCTCTGCGACGTCCTTTCAAACGCTTCCTCTCATTATTTTTGCCTTTGTATTTTCCACTCTGAATCACTTCCTGCCTTTTTCGTGTGCTCTCTCCGCGGCAGCCTGAAAATATCACTTACTTCTCACACACAGTACAGCTTACAATGGTGCTCGGCCCAGCGCTCTCGGACAACCGCTGACAAACGGGCACTCTCGTTTTTTTTTTTGTCCGGACGCTATTTAAAGAGCCCGTTGGGCGCTCAGCGATAAGCAGCAGCTGCCGGAGCGCCACAAAGCTCCTGATAAGTTACCTTCTCCCCAACTTGCCACCGTGAAAGCTGGATTTAAACTCCAAGCGCTTAGACAGAAAGCTTGTTGCCGCTTCGGAGTCTGGTGTGTACATGAAATCACGGTGGAGGGTTGCAGTGATGGTGAAAAGAGAGTAAAACCTATTTTAGTTTTGTTTCAGGACTTAAAACAAATCTCTATATTTTGCCAGCTTCTAGAATTATTTGCATCGAGCATCCAAGAACACATGGTAGATTCATTATTCTACAGCAAACTGTGAGCCCAAAATGGAGAACCGAGCACATCCCATGATATAATATAAATGCTTGTAGAACCGCCATTAGCACCAGTAATGTAATCCTGATGTTCTCTGTGTGACCTTATCAGTCGCCCACATTGTGGAGGAGGAATTTTCATCCTCTTCTTTACAACATTGCTTCAGTTCACTGAGGTTTGCAGACCTGTTTCTGCAGAGCTCTTTTAAAGTCCCATGGTAGCATTTTAATCTAATTAAATGTAAAAAAAAATAAAAAATAATCTAATTTATTAACTTTTCAGCCATTTTGTTGTGGATTTTCTGCTTGATTTGTCCATTTATGACCCAATTCGGGCTAAGCTTAAGCTGTTTGACAAACAAACCTACATTTGATTATAGACGACCTTTGCATCCAAACAAAGTTGATAGGAGTTGTTTTAAACCAGAGGCTTTAAAACAGGCCCTTATCTCCGCTCTCTACCACCCTGCAAAATAGTTGGAATGAAGAGTTTTTGCTAATAAGTTTATTTTTAAAACCAAACACAAGGTAGTCTATTATGCCTAAACTTTTCCACTTTGGGTCCATCTGTCTGAACTATATTGTTCCCCCGTGTTTTTTTTTAATGAGGAGAAGAGGCTTTCTCCTCCAACTCTTTCAAAGGAAAGTATACTTACTCATTCTTCTAATAGAACTGCCATGGCCTGTAATATTTAAAACTCTAAATGGGGCTCTTGCAACACACTCTTCCCAGACTGATGTACAGCAACAACTGCTTATTAAGTCCTGCAATGCAAAACCTCAATGAAAGAGAAGACACCTTCTTATCAGCATGACAGTTAAGTATAACAGGTTTCTTTATTTTCTCCATTTTTCTTTAGGTGTTTTGGGGAAAAAGAACAAAAGTAATGCATTTTTTGGTGGCTGTAGGTTTGCACAGCCTGCCTGGAAGTCTTTCTTTTCAACCTCTTTCCCTTCTGCTACTTTCTGGAAAAGCAAGGTGATATAAGAAACACACTGCAACGCTTTTCTTCACACCGACTGCGTGCTGGTACAGCAGGTCAGACGAGAGGAAGGAGACGGTGGTCTCGGCACATAGACAAACACCAGGAACGATGCAGTGACAGACAAGGGGAGAGAAGGAGTCAAACAATGAGGAATGACATCAGAAATAAGAGAGGTGGCACAGACAGCAAACCAAAACATCAGCCAAAAATCCACATTATTCTCAAGACATGCACCAAAACACAGGGATATACGCAGCTGCTGTATGTTGTCCCATTTTCAAAAGACAAAGCCACACCAACGGCAGGCAGAAGGGATGTATAAGGTTTACATTTGGCAGAGAGAGCGCACATGAGAGCAGTAGAGTACCTATTTATGGGAGGGCTTTCACTGGACGGCTCAACACACTCACAGGGAGGGAGGGAGGTCCCAGTCAGGCAGCCAGCCAATGGTAACAAGAGAAGGGAGAGGGTTTGGTAAATAGGGGGGAAGGGGAGCGTGGAGGGAGGGTGGCTGAGGGTTTTATATCCGGCTGACTGTCGGATCCAGAGAGCCGCAGAGAGCTGAGTGTCGTGTTTAAATCAAACTACAGTTTGTGTTTTCACCTTAGTGCGCTGCAACAGGGCGACTTCTCAGGAGAGAGCAGAGATTTTCACTGGCAGTGTTAGGGCAACATTATACGGACTTCTCCAGCAGGATTCAGCATCAACAAGCAGTCTGGTCAGCGGTTCTGCTAGACCCATGGACCGCTGCAAGGTGGCACGGTTACTCTAAACTGAACTGTTTGGTGGGCATAAATAAGACAAATGGATGAATCCTAAGCTCAAAACATAAGTTTAAAGACCTTCATAAAGCAAAAACCTATTTTTTTCCTTTCTGCAAGACTTTGGCCTTGTTGAATTAGGGATGTTAATATCATATTAAGCAGGTAGTTTCAACATTTTGCAGCTATTTTAATGGTAAGATGAAAACTTCTGCAACATAAGGAGCAAAGGTTTGCTGAAGTTTTCATCTTATCAGTTCGTCGACCTTTATCATCCACCTTGGAAGCTGGTAAAGTTGTTCCAGAAACTTTTTAGAAATGTTTTTTAATTTCAAGTGAGTCACAATTTCAGAAAAAAAGCCTAAATATGAATAATATTCCAGTAAAGGAAACAGAAACAGCAATGTTGCGACTTTAACACACAACATTTTTCTACAAAAGGCCAAACTAATGAGTAAACTCTCCAATATTTGACTGAAATAAAAACCAAAAAAGCAGCATGAAGAAGCTGATAAAAACAGACACTGACTTGTAGCCGAATGACACTCAGAGTTTTATTTAATCCCACAATAAAAAGAAAAGGTACCTTCTTTAAAACCTTGAATTCTGTGGTTCAAGGCCATAAAAATCAAACTCTAGCCTCAAGTGCACAATAACACTCAACACATTCCACACTGTCATAAATTAACAAGGAAGACAAACTGGAAAGGCTGAGTGAGATAAACTAAGTACACCCAGCAATCACCTGCAGCCGTCCTCTGTAAACCTCTCACACCGTTGTGCTGAGATAAAGGCCCACTGTTCCTGACATAACATTGCTTCATTGCTTTACTGAACCCATTTTTGCAAAGCTAGAGCTGTCAGTTAGATTGGCCTCACGTTGGACTGTTGAATACTTTTGTTCAATGAGGAGTCCAAGGTCGACTAAATGCCTACAAGAAAAGCCCAAATCATCAGCCCTCCACCACCATGCCTAACAGCTGCCATCAGCTCTTTTTTGCTGGCAAGCTTTGTTTGTTTGTTTTTTTCAAATATGAAGCTGCATATTTGTGCTAGTTGGTCCCATACGTCCAAAGCACTGGTGTTCATTCAGCTGTTACTTTTCCTCTTGCAGTTTCTCTAAGCGTTGCATAATCGGACCTGGGGTGGGAGTATAGTCCACTCCTGGGAAGATTGGCAGCTACTCCTAAATAATCTTCCTCGATGTAGAACGATGGACTTCCAGCTGCCTGGAAATGACCTTGCAGCTACATTTGCTTTTCTAAATGCCACTTCCAGGATAAAAAGGGTTACTTTGACCTCAGAGTCATTGTTGATATTTTTTATCAACAATGCTTAGTTTTGTGCTAACACAAAGCTAAGCAGTATGCGTCTAGAGCAGTGTTTCCCTGGTCCTCAGGGCACACTGCTCTGCATGTTTTAGATGTTTCCCTGCTTTAACATACCTGATTTCAACTGATGGCTGATTAATAAGGCTTTCCCCGAACTGCAATCATCTGAATCAGGTGTGTTAAAGCAGGGAAAGATCTAAAACACACAGGGCAGTGGTTAATTTAGGACCAGGGTTAGGAACCACTGATCTAGAGCAGCAAACTGCAAAAACTCAGCAGAAAAGGTGTCCTTAGTATTTGTTTTTTTTTTAAATAGCTTCTCCATTTCGGTTTCATGTATGTTTAATACATTATAACATTTAGGAGGTTTGAGGTTAGATCTAAATAAATGTAGAAGCAGATCATTTTCATTATGTGGTGATTTATAATAGAGGGGGTACTTTTTTTTTTTTTTTTTACCATGAGTGTGATTCCACTTTGGTTTCAAACCTGAGAGAATAGTACTGATGCAATAAGGCGTTTTAAATGTTATTAGACATTATCTAACAGTAACAGCAAAAAAATGGGATTTGCAGACATCCTCAGGAAGGATGAACATAAGTTCAAAAACACAGCAGCAATAAACTTTTTAACTGGCTGTTCTGGACGTTTATATATTTTGTAAATATCACTGCGGAGATACATTTACAGCAAGGGAAAATGTGATAGCAAAGCTTAGTTATTAAACAAGGAGGTTTAATAGGACGCTCAGGTCTCAGTGCAGCATTAGATTTACTGCTGCAACAAACAGGATTCAATACACCGTCCAGTTTTATGCTCCCAGTTGAGTAAAAGTAACTCACTGCCTGTGAACATAGCTCAACAGGCAGACAAGCAGACCTTCTTATCCAGATAGAAGCGAGGGTTGCTGGGAGGATTGCTTTTTGCTCAGACAAGGTTCAAAGGCTGCAGGTGTGACAGCTCTGAGCATTTGACTCCAATGCGTTGCCACAACAACATGGCCAACAACTTGACTCGAAACAAATACACTGCTTCACTTTTCAGCCATCCGCCTTTGGACCAAACGCCACGATCTGCAGATTTTACCTCATGGGTTTGAATGGATTCATTGAGCTGACTGGCACATGGCTGAGTCTGAACATCTGTGCGCAGAGCTGCAAGGCCTGCCTTTCAGCCTCACGCGTTATGGGCCGAGCTGCAAAAAGGCAGAGCCTCGGGGAACGGGGAAGCTTCATGCCATTCCAGAGGAGCCGGCCCGTTTCAACAGAGACACTGACAGACAATCGGCTGTAATAGACATTGTTACAACAGGTGGAGGAGTGCTGCGCGGTGTGTTGGTGGTGCAGTGGGAATCCTAGCTGTAATTCAAGTCAGTCCCTGGAAGTGCCAAAAGAGCACAACCAAAATAGAGTGAAAAAGATGCATGCTTATGAATAAGAGTGGATGGTCTTTTTAGATCTTGTGATTTTAAAACCAAACACAATAAATGGTGTGAGCCACAGGCTGCTGTTTGTGAAACCATGTGATGCTTATCTAAAGAGAAGAAAACTCTGTGTGGTGATGCAAACAACAAACCATATCTATGGAAACAGTTATGAACCATGTGTTACAAAAAGTCTTATTGTGATCTTCAAACGTATTTATACCTCTTAACCTTTTTCACATTTTGTCACCTTACAACTTCAGTGTCTTTTATCGGAATCTGGCAAGATAAACCAACAAAAAGTAGCTCAAAATGACTTTCAATTTTCTTTTACAATAAAAATCTGTCACATTGTACTCAGCCTCCTTTTCTCTAACGCCCCAAAATAAAACCCACTTCAATGGAATACCTTCAGAAGTCACCTAATCGGTAAACAGACTCCTTAACCTCAGGTCAAACGCAGCTGCTCTGTGAATGGCCTCAGAGGTTTGTTAGAGAACATTAGCAAACAAACACAATTCTAAAGCTAAAGAAAGACAGCAGACGGGTCAGGGGGAAAGCTGTGGAGAGGTTTAAAGCAGGGTTAAGTTACAAGTTTTGAACATCTTCTAGAGCACTCTGCATCTTCTGCAAACAGAAATGGGGCATGGGACAAATGCAAACCTGCGGAGACATGGCCATCCACCTGACGTGACAGGCCTACACCAGAAGAGCACGAATCAAAGAAGCAGCCAAGAGGCCTGTGGCAACACTGGAGGAGTTGCACAGCTCCGCAGTTCAAGTGTGAGAATCTCAACACAGAGCAACTATTCCTTTTATACTGTACCAATCTAGTATTTATGGAAATGTGGCAAGAACAAAACCTGGAAAGCCTTTAAGGGTCACAACAAGTATATGGCCAAGATGCTCTGGCCAGGGGGGGACAATAATTATTTTTTAAGCCTGAACACAAAATCCCCCACAGTGAAACATGGTGGTGGAAGCATCATACTGTGGGCCTGTTTCATCAGCAGAGACAGGGAAGCTGGTCGAGTTGTTGGAAAGGCAGATGGAGCGAATCAAGGTCAAACTTGGAACAAAACCTGTTTGAGGCTCTTAGGCGTGTGACTAGGCAGTGGTGCTAGCTTCTTGCAGGACAAAAACACAGCTACAATAGAATAGATCATGTCTTAGCAAGGTCCAGGCCTAATTCCAATCGAGAATCTGCATTAAGAATCAAACAATTATGTTTACACACATTCTATTTAACAAAGAAGAAGGAGGAACAGTCTGGAAATGTGTGACGCTGGCAGCTACATATACAAAAAGACTTGCTGCTGTAATGACTATTTCTATCACATATTGATTCAGGGAGGCCTAATCCAAAGGCCTGCCATCCCTTTCATTATTTTGTTACACAGATAGAATCCCGATGAAACGCTTCAAGGTTGGTGATCGTAACATGACAAAATGTGGAAAAGCACAAAGGGTACACATATTTTTGCAGGGTGCTGTGTTGGCCGTCAGCACAAAAGCTTCCCACGAGCTTCTGGGCCAGAAATGACACAAATAACTCAGTGGAAACTTCTCAGCTTTAAATAGCAGGAACGTTTTATCTCAAGTGGCTCCAGTGGAAATAAAACCCCATTATCTACGTCCATCAAGACGGAATAACTTTGGTGTAATGCACCTCATTCAATTGGTGGTCATGATGGACAGCGTCCAGAAGCTTTGTCTCACGCTGAAGTGAAAGAGAAACTTGCATTTCTGTGTTTTTTTTACTGTTGTTACAGCCTTATTACAGCTTTGAAGTCTAGATTATTTCATTAGGACAATTCTGTGAAATGGACTTTAAAGCATTCAAACCCGCATGTTGAGCTGAGAAACCTCAATAAAAGTGTCAGAGTGATAAAAAAAAGTTAGAAACGCAGCATAGAGAGTGTGCACGACAAAAAGAGGCGTACCTTGAAGGCATACTTGCGGCCGATGTGATCCTCGGGTCCCACGGGTGAAATGACATAGCTGGGCAGAGGAATACTGCCCAAGACTGACTCCTCTCTGCTGTCTGTGGGGAGAGAGAGAGAGAGAGAGAGAGAGAGAGAGAGAGAGAGAGAGAGAGAGAGAGAGAGAGAGAGATGAGTGAAGGGCAGCAGAGAGTGGATAATGAGGGTGTGGTAGGTGAGGAAAAACAGCAATAAAGATAGGGAGGAAAGGAAGGGGCAATAAAATAAGTATCACTCATCACCCACTAATTTCACCCCTGCCTGCCACCAGTATCATAGCACTCGCATGCCGTCACTCGTTGTACAGTGTTATGCCAGAAGCTAAATGAGTAGCAGAGCCACTGGGTAAACGCTGGCCGGCTCCAGCTGGCAGCTTGCTACCTCTCCTCGCTGACATCACCCCAAACAAACATTTATCCTCCTACATTAGCGAGGACCACGGCTGACAAGGTTCAGTTCTTGACCCTTTACCTGAACCCTAAACTTAAAGCTGCTCCTTGAATGATGGTGTCCAGGCTTACACCTCCTTCAATATTTGCTTTCTATCCAATAGTGTGTCAGAGCATTACACTCTGTGAGAGAGCGTGTTTAGTGATTACATCGTTGTAAAATTCACCGTGGATATGAAAACGTGTGTGCGTGCCACATGTTCGTGTCTCTGAGTGTTTGGATGGAAGGTGATAAGGTGACGCTGTGGATTAAAGGGGCAGTTGGTTAAAAATAACACAAGGGCCTTTGGAGGAGACATTCCGTAAATGGTGGACGAGACGGGGAGAGCTTTTTATCTGCCACGCCGTGTCTTGGCTTACTCGGGCATGCGCATGCCACCTTACGCACATGGAGTAAACCTGCCCGGGTCACAGCTGCATTACAGCCACAGCGCCTTTCACTAGTATGAGGTCTGAAATGTTTTGGCATTTTGTCGCATTATAACCTCACATCTGATTTTATGTGAGAGACAAAAATAAAGCGGTGCTTTATTGTGACGTGGAAGGAAAACGATACATGGATCTGAAAATAGTTGTATGACTTTTGTTGCCTTCCATTTGCCTCGGATATAGGAGCTGGGAATGGAGTAAACCTGTTTATACCTTTGTATGGGTGAATACTTGATTCTGATTGGCTGTTGGGTGTCAGTTAAAAAGTGAAATAGGATACCTATAAAAAGTTGTGGTCAAATTGCCTGATTGGCCTAAATTATTGCGCTGGCTCAAACGTTGACGCTGGTTACATTCGCAACAACGAGAGATTTTAAATAGTTGTCTCAACCACTTCTTGTGAAAAACGTTCCATTTTAACGTTGGAAAAAACCCCACTAAATTTTTAATTTAGTGGCCTACCGGCCGTTACAGTTGATTTTTCTGATTGGAGGCAGGGGACCAAATTAATCGCATCATCTGTATGCTACACCCCCATGGGTCATTTACTTGTAGGACCTACTTTCACTGCAAATACAGCATCAAGTCTTTTGGAGATGTGGTTCTACCAGATTTGTACATCTAGTGTTTGGATTTAGATTTTCTTATGTGTTTGCATTTTGACTGTTTGCTGTTATGTTCCCTAGGTTGTGCTTTTTTAGTCATTTCTTTATGCTTATTATACTTAGACGTTTGAGTTTTGGACAGTGGTGGAGAAAGTACTCATACAATGTACTTAAGTAAAAGTACAAATACACAGACAAAAATTTACTCAAGTAAAAGTCAAAGTACCACATTATTATTTTACTTAAGTAAAAGTAAGAAAGTACAAGCTTTTAAAACTACTTAAGTATTAAAAGTAAAAGTACTTGCCAACCATAATACCTAACGGCTTATATAATGTCATTAAGTGTACCTATTGTATTTAGTTTTAATAAATCAGTAATGTACCATTTTAATGAGCAATGCTGCAGATAAAGCATGTTTTTATTGTGTTTACCCCTGTGACAGTTTAGATTTAGATATTTTATTCTATGCATCAGAATTCCAGGGATCGATATCGACAGCGTTTAGCAACTTAACTTACCTCAATATGTTTTTTCAAATTTGATAGTGAATTTTTGAAAGATAGAATTTCATGCTTTCGGGGAAGGCAAAAGCGGCATTGGAATCTCCAGGAAGCGTTTTTTGACCCAGTTATTTCAAAGAAATCTTTTAAATAAGGCCATGGGTGGGGCAGGTCTTCTGGAGGATGACTATCCTTGGACTCCATTCTGGGAGTTAATGATTCTGCAGGTCCTGCGTACTGTGCTGCTCTTCTTGAGGGAGGGCCTAATGGTTATTTCCTGCTTTGGATTGGTTCAGCGGACTGATTCTGCTCTCGCCATTGGATACTTTCAAACTAACGAACAAATCAAAAAACCGAAATGCGTCTTGGATGTAACGAGTAACGAAACGCTGTATAGAAATGTAGTGAAGTAGAAAGTACAGTATCCATTATTAAATCTACTTAAGTAAAGTACAGATACACGGAAATTGTACTTAAGTACAGTAACGAAGTACTTGTACTTTGTTACTTCCCACCACTGGTTTTGGAGTCTCTTTACGTTTTTGTTTGCTCCCTTTTATATTTTCTAGTTGCTCCCATTTTAGTTCATTCTGTGTACGTTTTGTTTTCCTTCAGTTCCTGTCCACTGCCCTCCTACGCACCCAGCTCATCTGTCTTCATCAGTCTCAGCTGTTTCTCAGCTCCTCCGGATCACCTTCACCTGCCTTTGTCTCGCTCCTCCCCAAACATTCCTCTGTATTTAACTCTCTGGTTTTCATTTCTCATCGCTGGTTTCTTCCATTGTTTATGCTTCGTGCTACTCCGTTTAATTTCCTGTCCCTTGCTTCTCCATTCCTCTCTCCACATCCGATGTTCAGTTACTGAGTTTCCGTTCTTATCACCTCGTGTGTTGTGTTGTTTTCTTTCTTTTGGTCAACCTTTATGCCACCCCCACACTCTGCACTTGGGTCCTCCATTAACCCCAACCATGATTTCTAGAGGCGAAAATTTGTTTGCAAAAAGAGTTAAAGCCGTATGTTGAAGAAAAGCATCCCAGAGCGTGATGCTGCCACCACACGATGTTTCACAATGAGGTCGAATCAAGGGGACAAGGAAAATTTGATTTTGTGTGTTGGCCAAAAGGTTTAATTTTGGTCTCATCTGACCAGGGCACCTTCTTCCATACCCCTGCTGTTTCAGACTATCATAAAATCCCAGTAAAACATTTTTTTTACTAACAATGCTTGTAACTTTATTCTGTTTCTATCAAATGTTTTAAGCTGCTTACTAATACCTGTCACTTGCATTGTCGCTTTTGCTAAACCCTTTGTTACTGGTGTTTGTGCTCATAAATAACAATGCTGCTTCTCTTGACTAATTTGACTTGGATTATTGCTTCTTTGCTGTTGCTGCTTCTATACTGTAATGGGATAACACAGCCCTAGTTTGTTGTTTCAACTCTTGTTTAATTCATTGTTTATAATATTTTATGCTTCTTTTAGGGTGCCACTGGACAACTGGCAAACATGACTACAGATGAAAACTAGCCTTTGGCTAACAGGCACGTTACAGATGTACTGTCACCAATATGCACTGTCCTGGTAGATAAATAAATAATAGATAAAATGCATCAAAGTTGGTGGTTGTAACATTACAAAATCTGAAAAATAAGAGAGTATGAATACCTTTGCAAGGAACTGTACATACAACTAGCAAACTGAAAAAGATTATGATGGTAGGGGGCTTCTGTTGCATAAAATGAGTTAAATATGTGGGTATTTAATATTCATTTATAAAATCAAGTAATACAGGCTACAACAGAAAGAAGAAAGAGATGCCATAAACCTCAGTATCTGTTTGCATGTAATCAGAGGAATGTTCTTATTTCTAAGTACAAACCGCCTCTAAATGCACATTAGGAGGCCATGCCTACCTTGAGAATACAGATCTTCCTCAAGGAAAATGTCATCACAATGAGAAATGAACATTTGGTATGCTCAGTGCAACTACTGGAGTTATTGCAACACTGATGCTACCAAATAGAATTTCCTGCTTGAAAAAAGGCTGAGCGAAATTAGAGAAAACAAGGTTAGTTCAAATAAAATAAAGCATACCCTTACCTACCGAGGGCAAAGATTACCTTAGAACAAATAATCACTGCAGAGAGGGAAATAAGAGACTACTGGAACATTGTAACAGAGATGTGCGAGTCAGTGTGGGCTGAAGGCACGTTTACCAAAGCCACAACTTTTGGGGACGGGCTAGTGAGACAGACGAGGGCCATTCCACTTCGGACTGATTCAGACCAAATTTGGGATTGAAAATGCAGCATGGATTAGCAAATAACATCATGTGTTTTAAATTCTCATAAGTATGTGGACGAGAGAAAAAAAAAATTCTTCCTAAAATCCCTCTCCTTCTCCCTATAAACAACTACAGGTGTAGCATGGCATGAATTGGACGGGGGACATGTCCTTTTCTAAACAAGAGAGCTAAAGATGGATATGGGATCATTTAAAACGACTTAAAAAGCGCCATTTGTGGATTTACCTTGGTTATTTTTGTCTGATATTACAACTGTCCTGAGGATCTGAAACATTAAAGTGTGGCAAAAAAGCAAAAACCTATGTGTGCCTACACTTTTTCACAGCACAGTATGTTGCAAATACAGGGTCGATTTAGTTGCATAAACACAGACTGAGTGACCTCTAAAGCCCTAACGGAAAAAAAGCAACACACACCACACGAAGAAAAAAGGGAAAAATGAACATGAAGTTGTCTTTGCAAACCCAAGAGATGAAAGGAGAAGACGAGCGGGGCTGGGGACAGACCGAGAGTTTTCATGTTGCGAGCAGAAACCTTTGAACTGAGGGAGAAATGAGACAAAATGAAATGACAGAGAATTGATGTCACCCCGCTGCTGAGGCGAGCAGGCAGGACGAGTCACTCCCAAAAGGTTCTGTTAAAAATATGGAGATGGGGAAGCAACGCATGGAGAGGCAGATTAAGACAGGAGGAGGACGGAGCCCAGTGGTTATGAAGTGTGGGATGTGTATGGGGTCTTGTCACATGCGTCTTTCACCAAGAAAAATCCAATTAGAGGCCGCCAAGACTGATTTACTGCCTCCTTTGTCGGCCCTACTTCACAAAACCATCAGAATGTGGCCTCAGCCCGGGTACTTTTAACCCACAGTTCATGCTGTCAAATCCAAAGTAAATGTGTTACATAAATACGGGTTTTTAACGTTAACGCAGGTTGACACATACAGTTCTGGAACAAGCTCGACACTGACGTCTAATCACTGATAAACTCAGACAAGCATTTGAAATTTCAAAGTCTGTATGGTTCTTAAGCTTCATTTTTCATGACCTATCTCAGTAGGCATTTAAACTATGATCAGCATCAGCGTAGAAATAGCTTTAAGTAGAAATGAAAATTAAAGATGCACTGAGAAACATAGCTGAGGGTCGGAAACTAAAATGTATATATTTTCTGATCAGTGAATGAACCACACTGAAGTGCTGCCAAGGCTCAATAACAACACTGTTCAGTGTGGAAGAGCTAGCTATTTAGTTAGCTGTTTTCATTTTGGCAGTCTACTCAAAAACAAAGCGGGGGGGCAAAATATGCTGCAAAATGGTTCCAGGAAGGAAAGTATGTTGGCTGTTCATTCAGACTGCTACTTTTAAAAAGGGGCAAATAGCAGGAAACTCAATGCATTTATTTCTCTAATTTATCCATTTAATTCATGGAACTTGGAGACGGCAACAGACTTTTTGAACTTTTATGGGTAAGATAAAGGTCTAGCAGCTCTTCAGGGAATACACCCAGAGACTGCTGTTTGCAGTTTAAAACTACATATTTTCTTTCCCCTGTTTTTCTACTTTTTTATTTGTGTGTGTGTAATGCATTGACAACTCCTGCTTGTTTGATCCGATTCTCTTTTTATTTTGTTTGTGTAGACCGTGTAAAAAATGCACCGCAGGTTCCCTCATGTCAGGTCTTGTTACACAGACTCACCTTTGTAGTAGAAAAGGCAGAAATCAGCCAAGACGAACCACTTCCTCTTCCAAAGACGCATCCCAGAGCTGTCCTGCAGAGTGAAAAAGAGTCAAAACACTCATGCATAATAATAATTAATTAATCTGCTACAAAGTCCACAGAGTGAAGGAAGCGAGAAGAAACACGGGGCAGTATATTGTGTATAGGCAATGAAATGGGACAGCTAAGGAAAATTATAAAAAAATTATTAGAAAAGGAATTTGGAGAAAACTCAAAGCAAATACAGAGAGAAATGTGAATATTAGAGGAAAAGTGAGATGGACATGGTCAGGGAACATGTACCGCCCGTTTCATCCTTCATGTCTGCTTTCTAAAAATGGAGCCTTTTAAAGAAGAGAGGTGATACAGCAGAGGCAAAAAAAAAATCCAAACCTCAAACAAAGTTAGAAACACTCTTCCCATTTGCTGAAAATCTATAAAGTATGTGGTCTCTTCTGTGTGAGCAGATGAAAGAGATAAAACGCATTTTCTCCGATTGGCAACGGCAATGGCGACTAGTGCATGATAGTGTGCATGTCTCCACAGTGCCCCCCCCCCCCCCCCCTGCAGAAGGTAAAAGGTGTTGTAATTATGATGCAGGTGTCAGGTGCAGCTGTGTGTGTCTTAGCCAGTGCCAGTATGCCACTATGTGCTGGCGTCCCGTTCTAATCGGCTCACAGTAACCTGTTTGCCTTGTAGTGAGGCCAGGCGTCTTCCAGTGGGACGATGCCAACCACAGTTATTTTAAGTAGAACTTTAAATAAGCAAATGCTCTCCAGTAATAGCCCGTCTGTGATCATCACCAGGTGCTCTACATTTCCGAAGTACACTGAATAAATCAGGGGAATAAAAGTGGGCCACAGAAGAAGCTGGAACTTTCTTGACCCAACTAGTGTGCATATTGTGAAGGCAGCTGTATTATATTAATGATATTGACATGGGTTTTTATCAGCTTTTCCCAATGGCAATCTTGCATGAGCTGAATGTAGTGCCTAATGCAAAGCGTACTGACACCCAGTAACACCACGGTTACAGTTTAGTACAAAACGCCAAAGATGTTCACAAGTCTTTTTTTTTTTCCAAGTCTATGCCTTTAAGGACTGAAGTGGACATAATCCAATCAGATACAAGCCAAAATACTGCATTTCACGCATCGTTTTACAAGAGAGTATGTATACACGTAGCTGTCGGAGCTACAGTCTTCTGCTTACATGGCTGTTTACTTTTACAAATGATGACAGCAATTTTAAGTCAAGTCTTTTCAACTTGCCTCTAAGTCAAGTCTCAAGACCTGCAAGGAGGACGTAAGTGCTAGTGCTGTGGTGTCCAAGTCCAAGGCTTGAGTCCCCCCATTTCAACTAAACCACAACCACAATCTGACTACTTTTGAGAAATGTAGCACCGTTTTAAACTAATTATGAGACTTTTGTTTCAAAAGGGGTGTCAGTATAACAACGTTGTTGCTCAGTCAGTCGGACGTGAACGGAACGGGGAAAGCACGGAGGATGTGGGATCTGGGAGTAAAGGGTAGACGTTCCTCTTCTGACTCCATCTGGTCAGAGGAGGTCCAGGCTGACTGTGGCACTGAACAAAAACCACGTTTCTGGCTGTTTCATATGTTATCACTCCCGAAATTATTAATGCATGCAGTTGAGTTATGGCGAGTTAAAAACAAAAAAATATGACTTCTGACAGTGGACCCTTCTGCAGGCCACAGTGACGGCAGACATGTCCCTTTAAATAATTTCTAGACAACTTAAATCTCAATTGAAAATGGGAAAACAGATGCTTAGTTTCCTAAATGAGTTACCCTGATAGCAGCAAACCTTAGCAGAAGGAAAGGTTTACTTAATGAAGTGGCTTTCTATCCAAATATAACTGATCTACGCCGTAAAATAAGTTCTGATCAATACGGGGATGAGCAACTAAAGTGTGTCCACCACATCTGTGCAGGGGGGTCTTACCTGTTTGTGCAGCCATCCCCGGACCACCACTGGGACGTTAGGATTCCGCTTGATGGATTGTTCTCTCTTCCCAAAGCTGTGAATCTTGCCGCTGGACCGAGAGGCCTGCATCACACAAAACCAAACAAGTAAGAATACATCAATCAGTCAATGAAATATTGCATGGCTTAAACGCAACATAAAAATAGCTCCCCATCAGTTTAAATGAAATGCTGATGCTATAACTAATGGTACCCATTATAAAAGACTATATTTATGTCATCTGGACCAGGAGAAAAATGCCTTTATCCTTTGCCAAGTATTATGAATTGTAACGCTGCAGTGAAATTTAAGAAACAAACTCCAAAATGCTCTTTTTTCCAAGATCTCATTTCATTTTGCAAAAAATAAAAAAAAATGCATCAAATTACACGATATCCACGATATTCACATTAAAAGCAGGACAGCTAACTTCATCTGAGGGGCACATAATTGGTAATAGGCATCCTGTATCTAATCAGAGCGTTCAATCTCACTTCCAGCAGCACTGCACAGCCCTTCATCCACACCATCATTATCTTTTTTGATACCTCTCCTTTTCTGCCCCAATTGTTACCTAATTACAGTCATTACTTGACGACAGACAATTTTCCACCTGATTTCTGAGACAGCGACAGCCACTGTTGCTATAACATTTGTCAAAGACAGCCAAAACATCTGAGCATTGGCTGAGAAGAAGGAAGACTGGAAGGCGTGTGAAATGACAGATACCTGTAAAGGAAAAGTTTACACAGCTGTAGTGCATGCAAAAAGTATTCACTCCCCTTGGCTTTATACCCAGTGTGTTACATTCAGACCGGCAATTTAAATGTTTTTCATCTTTTTTTATGTGATTGATCTGCAACTAAACGCCTAAGATGGTGAAGTGAGATGGAAAAAACTGAATACTGGTGCTTATGTATCAACACCTTCTGCAATGAGGCCACAAAACGTTCTGGTGACACCAATAGTCTTCAAAAGCTGAATAATCAGTGACATGAAGTCCACTTGTGTGCAGTCTAATTGTCACATGATCTGTAAGTATAAACACACCTTTTCTGAAAGAGGCTGCAGCACCATTAAGCAAGAGGCATCACACCATGAAGACCCAGGAGCGCTCCAGACAAGTCAGGGACAAAGGTGTTATGGAGTATAAGTCAGGGTGGGGTTATAAAAAATATCCAAATCTTTAACGTACCCTCTCTGATCACCATCAAATCCATCACCTTTCAATAGAAAGCACATGGCACCACAACAGACCTGGCAACACCCACCAGAACTCAGAGACCGGGCCTGGAGGGCAATAATCAGAGAGGAAGCTCAGAGACCAAAGGTGACTCTGGAGGAGCTGCAGAGCTCCACAGCAGAGACTGGAGGATCTGTCCACAGGTCCACAATGAGCCCCACACTCCATAGAGCTGGACTTTATGGAGGAGGGACCAGAAAAATGTCATTACTTAGAAGGTCTGTTTTGAGTTTGCCAGAAGGCACGTAGGCGACTCCCCAAATCTATGGAAGACTGTGTTCTGGTCAGATGAGACAAAAACAATTAACTTTTCCATCACCCAGGAAAATGCTATGTCCAGTGAAATTCCAAGATATCCTATCATCCCAAGAACACCATCAGCCTGGTGGTGGCAGCATTATGCTGTGGAGATGTTTTCAGCAGCAGGGACTTGAAAACTGATCTGAGTCGAGAAAAAGTTGGATGGTGTTAAATACAAGAATATTCTTGGTCAGAACCTGTGAGTCTGCTTTTGGCCTGAGACTGGGAAGGAGGTTCATCTTCCTTCAGGACAATGACCAAAGCATACTGCTAAAGTAACACTCCAGTGGTTTAAGGGGTAACATCTAATATGTTGGAATGGCCTAGTCAAAGTCCTGACCTCAATCCAATTTAGAATCTGAGGTTAAACTCTCAAGATCACTGTTCACAAGCAAAAACCATCCAACATGAAAGCTGGAGCAGCATCGCCTTGAGGAATGGGCAGAGATCCCAGAGGCAACATGTGGCGAGCTCATACAGACTTATCCATAGCAACATGCAGCTGGTACTGCTGCAAAAGGTGGCTCTAGAAAGTACTGATATTAAGGGAGGGGGTTGTCTGTTATTTTGTCCTATTTGCTTCACAATAAAAAAAATATATGCATCTTGAAAGTTGTAGGCATGTTCTGTAAATTAAATGGTACAAACTCTCAAACAATCCATTTTAATTCCAGGTTGTGAAACAAGATGTGGGTGCAGGGCACTGAAACAATAAAGAAGGTGAGTGTAACTCTGAGACTAGGCCGTCAAAGGTTGTGGTCATACCAACGTACCTGGAGTGCCTTACCCCTGACATGGCTTCACATTTCATCATATGCTTTTCACATTTTTGTAAATGCTGCAGTCACAAGGTTTTGTTCAACCCTTTTTGTGATAGCTTCAGCTGAAAGCATTTTGGGGCAGAAGCCATTTTTCTCACTGGAATTATTAACATCATTCTTTGTAAAACAACCCATGCTTATTCATATTGGATGGAGACTATCATGAATATGCCTTGGCCTTAGCCAGTGCTCCTCCATCCTTTTATAACAATTACCGCCACAGTAAATACCAGGTTTCTCCAGGACTACTACACTAAAGTACATTATTGGTTGAAGGGTGTGGTTTACTCATGCTACATCATTACTCATTTGTACTCAAAGGGTGAAATTTCTGAGTTTGTTGGCAGAAAAAATAGAAAAGGTTCCCAGGAGCATATAAAGCTGCTGCAACTCCTCACTTTGGATCATCAGATCACATCTCTGTTGACCTGGTCCCCCGCCTACAAGCCACTGATCTGCAGACCCAGTCCTGTGATCAAAACCATTCAGGTTTGGACTGAAGAGGCCTCCTCTGCTCGACAGGACTGTTTTGACATAAAGTGGGATGTATTAAACAAGGACACTGACTTAGAAAGTTACACATCATCTGTGTTTCCCAACCAGAAACAGCTCGGTGCGGTCCCTGCTGAAGTCTCGTGATGCAGCGTTCAGATTAGGAGACAGACTGGCCTGCAGCAGGGCTAGAAGTGAACTTTAAAAAGGCATCCAGAAGGCCAAGCAAAGGTACAAGCAGTGCATCGAGGACCACTTCAGAGACATGTGGCGAGGCATCAGGACCATCGCAGACATCAGGCACAGCGACCAGCGGCTGAGCAACGACCCGACTCTCCCTGACGCCCTAAACAGCTTCTTGGCACGCTTCTATCCTCTAAGCAGCGGGAAGCCTGAATGTCTTCCCCAGCCAGAGGAGCACCATCAGGCCCTCGTCCTGCAGCTGCATCAAGTGACCTTCCTTAAAGAAGGTCAACATCAACAAAGCTGCAGGTCCAGTCATGGTGTCAGGTTGGACACTTAAATCATGTCCTGGCCAGTTAGCAGAGGTTTTTCTTGACATCTTCAACCTCTCCCTGCAGCTCTCCACAGTTCCTGCCTGTCTGAAATCATCCATCATTGTGCCTGTCCTAAAAAAAAAAAAAAAACAACAACCACCATCTGCTTCAATGACCACCATCCTGTTGCTGTAACCCCTGTCATGATGAAGTGCTTTAAGAGGATCCTACTAAAGTACATCAAGGAGGAAAAGAATCGTTTCCTTTTACTTCTAAATCATCCACTATTTTGAGTCGAGTTTCACATAAGATCTCAACAAAGTACACTGCAGCTTGTGGTTAAAGTGACAAAAGGTGAAACAATTTTGATAGTGCTGTACCTTTATGGGAGTCTGGGCATTAAACTACACAGCTAACATAAAAGAGTGACTCCCTATTAGCAGCCAGAGGCTCTGGTGATGACAATGTATCTACCCATGTGTCCCAGAAGAGCCGCAATCGCAGTGAAGCCAACATGACATGTATATGAAAGATGGCTGACAAACAGCAAGCATTCCTTTCCAAAAATAGCATCTGGCATGTTAAATTGTCGGCGTCCTCACAAATATATTTTCCCCTGAGAAACTAACTTGTGCAGCGGCAGTGCCTTCGCTGACATTTTAGAGAATCCACTGGTATTTGCAAGTTAAGCAGTTGAGCTTGAACTCTAAGGCTCTACTTAGTTTGCATTTATGTACTGTCAGTAACATATTAGACAACGTGGGTTAAAAGAAAGCCGTCGGACACACTACAATGTAACCAGAAACCATAACACACACACACAGGCCGAAGAATAAAATCAAAATTATAGCACCTACAGAGAACAGTTAATAACTATTTAGCTTTAAAACTTTATTCAGATTATTGATGCGACAACAAGCTTCACCTGAACCACAAACATAGAGAATTAGCATTCTGTTGAGTATCTGACTTGTATGCAGTTGCCTCAATAACAAACGGATGTTGAAGGTGGTAGCCAAATCCAAAAGCAGGAGAGGAGACGGCGGATGGCGTGTTAAAGGTACCAGGAACTAAACGTAATTAAAAATTAAAGCGGAAACAGCAAAACTGAAATATACAGTTGCATGCTAAAGTTTTAGGCAGGTGTGAAATCATTTGGGAAACTAAGATTGCTATAAAAATGTTTGCTTATTTTGATCAATTTACAAAATGCAAAGTGAACGAACATAAGAAAAATGTAAATCACATCAATATTCGGTGTACCACCCTTTGTCTTTAAGCCAGCCTCGATTCTTATGGTTGCCCTTGCAAGAAGTCAGGCATTCGGTTGGACTGTAGATGGGTGTATGATCAACCATTTATACCAAACGGACGCTAATGCTCATTAATGTCACATGTGGCTGGAGTGTGTCAGCAGTTCCTGCAAGACGAAGGCATTGATGCTGTGGACCGGCCCGCCCGTTCCTCAGACTTGAATCCAATTGAGCACATCTGGGACACCGTGTCTCGTTCCATCCACCAACGCCACGTTGCACCACAGACTGTTCAGGAGTTGGCGGATGTGTTAGTCCAGGTCTGGCAGGAGATCCCTCAGGAGACCATCTGCCACCTCATCAGGAGCATGTCCAGGCGTTGTAGGAAGGTCATACAGCCACGTGGAGGACACACACGCTACTGAGCTTCATTCTGATTTGTTTAAAAGACATTACAACAAATTTTAATCTGCCTGTAGTGGGGTTTGCACTTTAATTTTGAGTGTGGCTCCAAATGAAAAACTCCATGTTGATTGAAATATAGTGTTGATTAAGATAAACAGTATTCTATAGTGATGTTCTCTCAATGTTTATTTCTGTAAATTCTTGAACTTGAAGAGAAGTTGTGACCTATTTATTCTATGTGTGTTCAGAGTTTGCTGTTAAAAGAACGCCAGTGCTCAAATCACCCTTTCAACCATTGATCTAATATCAGCTGTTTGGGTATTCACCGGACAATACCTAACAGGCCGAGAGTTATTTATGAAACATTAAATAACTTAAAGCAGTAAGTAATGGCACAACATCGGGCAAGAAAACTTGAAAAACACATTAAGCTTTCCCTTAAAAATCGGAAGATGTCCAGCAGGGCCATCAGCTCACAACCAGCAGAAATCAGTGGGTCACAGGTACACCCATCTACTGTCTGGAGAAGTTTGGCCAAAAGTGGTCTTTATGCTGCCAAATTGTAGCCAAAAAAACATACCTCCAACATGGAAACGAGGTTAAGTGATTCAACTATGCACAAAAACACAGGAACTGAGGTGCAGAAAAAGGCAGCATGTGCTCTGCACTGATGAGTCAAGATTTGAAATCTTTGGCTGCAGCAGAAACAGGTTTTTGTGCTGAAGGGCCAGAGAGTGGTACAATAATGACAGTCTGCAGGTAGCAGTGAAGCATCGTGGAGGTTCATTGCACGTTTGGGTTTGCATTTCTGCAAATGTAGTTGGAGATTTGGTCAGGACTAATGGTGTCCTCAATGCTAAGAAATACTAGCAGATACTTAGCCATCAGGGAGGTGTATGATTGGCTCCAAATTCTGCAGCAGGACAACGACCCAAACATACAACCAATTTCATTAAGAACTATATTCAGTGTAAAGAAGAACAAGAAGTCGTGGAAGTGACGGCATGGCCCTGGCAGACCCTTGATCTCAGAATCATGAAGTGTTTCTGGGATTACATGAAGAAACAGATGGATTTGATGAAGCCACACAAGATCTGTGGTATGTTCTCCAAGCTGTTTGGGACAACCTACCAGCCGAGTTCCTTCAAAAACTGTGTGCAAGTGTACCTAGAAGAATCGACGCTGTCTTGAAGGCAACATGTGGTCACAGCAAATATCGTTTTGATTTAGATCTATCTTCCGTTCATTCACTGCTTATTGTTGATTGATAAAAAAAATATATATTAACACTTCCATTGTTGAAAGCACGTTTAGATTGCAGTATTTTTCCATATCGGCATAAAGCTTTTGCACAATAATGTAGATCATTAATCAAAACTTAAGTTGTCAAAATAGCAAAAAGTAGCTTTACTTAGGGTTAAAGTAAAGTTATAGCCAAATATTTGACTTGTTTATGTGTTCTCCCATTGGCTTCAAAGTTGATTTAAGTCCCTTCTGCAGACAGTTTAAAAACTTTACAACTATCATGGATGTGAAAAATAAAACACATTGTTCTCATCACTCAACCCTGAGGAACTTCATCTAAAAACCCCAATATTTGCAAATCTATATTTTCTATTTCTATATACTAAAATGTATTTTCACTTTTCGTGTACAAAACATATGAGTCTTGTTTATCTAAGATAGAGTATAAAAGCAGATTATTTTTTTCAAACTGGTTAATTGGTAGATTTGTTTAAAATCACTAAATATTTGAAACATTTTGTAAGGTTTTTGTGGAAATGTAAAACAGATTTGTTTTTTTGGTTCTACTGATCACTTGAAGCTCCCCATATGGGCAGACGTGAAAACATGATTGCATTGGAAAGTATGGCAATTAGTAAAATAAGATGCAAAACTATAGTCAGGAAGAGAGAATATTTGTATATTTTCAAGGCTTTATATGCTGTTTTTATCTGAGCTTTGATGAAATGTCATACATCATAAATGTAGCTACAGCACAACAAAAAGTTAAATTAGACCTACTTTTTAGATATTTCAATAAATTAGCCAGACTGGCATTTCAGTGTAGCAGCTGACAAATTGTAAATGGTGTTATGTTTTCATATTTATTTATTACCTCTTTTTTTGAGGGGGGGGGGGGCAATACACACTATATGCCATTTAACGTATTTGGACACTGGCCATTAAATTACATTATATTTTACAGTACTGTAATATCTCAGAAGAATGACTACATTCCCCAGCAATCCATGCCTAAAACCTCACAGGTGCAAACATCAATGCCAGAAGTGGATGTTTGTTTGATGTGAGTTTAACGTCTGCCATTCCACAGCTGGAAAGAAGCAAACAAACTTACTAATTAGAGGGAGGAGGGTTGGCCAAGCGAGAGGACAATACACAGATAGACTGTCCTGTGTGTTTGCGTGTGTTGTGTGTGTGTGCGTGTTCAATGCAGTGGTCTATTTTTAGGCTGAGGGTAATTTTGTGGAACAGGCAGTGGTCCCTGCAGCACAGCAGCACTCTGTCTTGTAGGTGAGTGACAGAGTCTAAACAGCTACTTATTATGTGAGTGGCACACAATTAGGCAAGCTGAAAGCCAAGAAGGGCCGTCCCGAGGCCACACCGCTGCCAGTTTAATTCCCTTGGGTAAAGTAATTAAAAATGAGCAATGCTTCCCCATCCCCTTTAGGACTCTGTTTGTGATGCACTTACAGGAGTAGACACCTGATTGCAGTCTGGGCCCGTGAACTGAGGGGAGGTGCATCGTAAAGGGATTCTGGGTTCATTTAACAGCCAAAACGTCTTGCCAGGTAGGTTTTGGTGCAAATAAACAAATACATCTTGAACATTTTTGTTAATGAGTGAATTAAAAATCGACCAAAATGGAGAGATGATGACCAGAAAGAAAAACTTATGATGCAGATGCAAAAGAGGGTATCATATTAGTCTAGACTGTCTGGGTCATGGTAATCATAACGCAGCTGTCACACTGTTTCTTCTCTACCATATACATGTGCCTAGCCAAAAATGCATTTTACGAGAGTCCAAATGCAATGAAATAAAACACATTTTTGAGACATTATCATCACCATAGACTTGTTTTAGTCAAGTTTTTCTTCTTTCAAAACTAGAGGTACGGGCCGGGATACCTTTGGTGCGGAGTGTAGCCCATGTTTACTTCCTGGTTCATGAGCCAATCATGAAAGTTCCCAGGGTTCCCAAAACAGAGCGCCACATTTGATATTTAATCTTAGCAAGAGAGCAGCATCCTACAAACATGGAAGCCAGAAAGAGAACCGGACCAGAAATAGAACAGAACACATCACCATATATCTGTCCTGTAGAAGCAAAGATTCTGTGGATTTTCACAGCAGCAACGGACCATTGAGGAAACGGCACAGCCTGTTGTCAGTTGTGTATGTGTTGTTTTGATCTGAAACACTAGGGACGTCATTGCCACTGCAGGTGTTAATGCTCAATTACGATTTTTTTCTGGTATCTGATTTTTTTGCGAGGTCGTTCCCATTACTTTTAAAATGCTGCCTGAATCTAACTCCAGTGTGAACTGTTTGTGGCTCCAAACTGACACACACGTTTTCCCGAGATCTAACATCTTGCTGTCCCTCCACTGAGCAGCGCTGTGGCACACAGCTGCCGTCTGTCTTGCTAATGCTAACTGCTATCACCTCCAGATGCTGCTGGCATAACGTTGTGACACGTGTCAGTTAAAAGTGACATTATTATTTATTGGTCCCTTAATAAGAGTGATGGCCGAGGCAACACATCATGACTGTCCTTTTTTTTTTTTTTTTTGCATCAAAACACTTTAAACCACAGAAATAGCATGTCAGTAAATTTTTGCCCATTTTGAAACATAATTTTAAAATCCCACTGTATTATAAGCCGACAGGTAGTAAAGCCTGGCCCATGTGGACAATTTAAGGGTGCGCCGATTGTTTACCAGGTGAAGTGAAGAAGTGTGTTGACAGTGTTGGAGTAATGAGTGTGAGTTTTCATTGTCAGACGTGTTGGAAAACGAGTAGCGCAGGTCTCCACGTATATCACGTATACTACTGCTGGGGAATCGATCTGTGTGAAACTCAAATATAACAATGAGTCAATAATACCAGAACTTAACCTGACGTTACTCTATCCAGATGCTTTATTTTTTACCTTGACATACAGGAGGCTACAAGATAAAAGTGAAACTGACAGTACGACCTAGTTTCTGATTAATTCAGCTAATAATCATCCTTTGAGATGTGATATGCGCTTCACATCTTCTTTTGTAGATCCACTTAACACAAGTTTTTTTTAGCAATTCACCAAACAGGTCAAGAGAGAAAACATTGTGACAACAGCTTTAATTAAAGGGGTGCCTCAATGTGACGTATTTTGTGGTAGCTTTTATCTTATATCGGTTTGAAATTGAATTTGTTTAATTTACCTACTTGCTTTTTTCTAACAAATCTGACCTTTAAGCAATTAGCCTAGAAGCGGGGTAGATTGCTTTACATCATTTCAGACAGGTGGCATTGCTATTCAGCTAGAAATAATCTTGACAAATTAGATCTGAAAGATAGAAAATACCAATTGAATTTGAATTTATTCAGGAATCTGGAGTCCGGATCAACAACAGTATAAAGGATATACTATACTGTATACATCATCACCACCCACCTACTACAGCGGAGGTCCACCAAAACAACCTACTGAGGCGTGGATTCCCCCAGGGCTGCTGAGCGGTCGACCACTGTGCCATAAGGGACATATCAATTCCAGCCAGAGCTTTAAGGGTTGGATTTATAAGGGCCGGCATATTACCAAGGTTCTGGAGAGAAATCTTAACAGGTTTCTTCAAAGAGTTGTAGACGCTGATGACGGTGAACAGGAAGGCTCTCCTGTAGCGGTCTGTCTTACAGCTCTGTTGATGTACAGCAGTCTGATGAAGACGATGCTCAGGGTTGTCCATAACAACCTTCATTTTGTATAGAGTCCTTCTTTGCACTTTCGTCTCCAGAGGTTCCAGATGGTCCCCAGAACAGAGCCAGGCTTTTTCATTAGCTTGCTGAGCTTTTCTAAGTCACTGGCTCTATTGCTGCCACCCCAACAGATGATGGCAAACCCTGAAGGACCTAAGCTTCACAGTTGTGTCTCCAGTCCAGTCTGTTGTCCAGGTGAACACCGAGGTATTAATACTCCTCCACCACCTACACTTCTTCTCCAATGATATAAACATATCCTTTCTCTCCATAAACCTACAACCGTCTGCTTTGTTTAGTTCACAGTCAAGATGAAACTCAAGACTGCATCTTTAATAGGGATAAGGTTTAATAGAAATGTGTTCTTATTCCATTGGTGTTGCACTCATGACTGAACCAAGGTCTCTTTCTATGTATTTCTAATTCTCTCTCATCATTCTGAACACACATGCATTTTCTTATTAATAAACACAGACAAAATAAGGCCTTAGTTTGTTGGTTTATTTTTGGTATGATGGAGAGGTACTTTATCTATCTCGAGCATTTTAGAGCATTATTTACTATGTTTTTGTGGTATGCAACAACTGAAAATCAGCTTGTTTGAGGAAAAAAAATGATTAATTAAAAATGTAAGTAAGAAAAAAGAAGGTCAATAGTGGCAGCCCTATTGTTACATAGTTAAATCTTAATGTTTGTGGGCACTTATAGGCAACCTGTAGATCCTGTTTTGTCAAAATGAGCAGGAAGCTTCCAACTAATCTCAACCAAAGTTGCTAATAAGTGTTCAACGATTGTTGGACACTTATTATTATTATTATTGTTATTTTCCTTCCACAATCAGCTCTTCTTTCTGATATTAACGTTACACATTTATAGGGACAGTGTGGCCAGCCATTTCACCACCAGCATTTGGCCCTTGTCCAATCATAACGCAGCTGTCACACTGTTTCTTCTCTACTATATATATGTGCCTAGCCAAAAATGCATTTTACGAGAGTCCAAATGCAATGAAATAAAACACATTTTTGAGACATTATCATCACCATAGACTTGTTTTAGTCAAGTTTTTCTTCTTTCAAAACTAGAGGTACGGGCCGGGATACCTTTGGTGCGGAGTGTAGCCCATGTTTACTTCCTGGTTCATGAGCCAATCATGAAAGTTCCCAGGGTTCCCAAAACAGAGCGCCACATTTGATATTTAATCTTAGCAAGAGAGCAGCATCCTACAAACATGGAAGCCAGAAAGAGAACCGGACCAGAAATAGAACAGAACACATCACCATATATCTGTCCTGTAGAAGCAAAGATTCTGTGGATTTTCACAGCAGCAACGGACCATTGAGGAAACGGCACAGCCTGTTGTCAGTTGTGTATGTGTTGTTTTGATCTGAAACACTAGGGACGTCATTGCCACTGCAGGTGTTAATGCTCAATTACGATTTTTTTCTGGTATCTGATTTTTTTGCGAGGTCGTTCCCATTACTTTTAAAATGCTGCCTGAATCTAACTCCAGTGTGAACTGTTTGTGGCTCCAAACTGACACACACGTTTTCCCGAGATCTAACATCTTGCTGTCCCTCCACTGAGCAGCGCTGTGGCACACAGCTGCCGTCTGTCTTGCTAATGCTAACTGCTATCACCTCCAGATGCTGCTGGCATAACGTTGTGACACGTGTCAGTTAAAAGTGACATTATTATTTATTGGTCCCTTAATAAGAGTGATGGCCGAGGCAACACATCATGACTGTCCTTTTTTTTTTTTTTTTTGCATCAAAACACTTTAAACCACAGAAATAGCATGTCAGTAAATTTTTGCCCATTTTGAAACATAATTTTAAAATCCCACTGTATTATAAGCCGACAGGTAGTAAAGCCTGGCCCATGTGGACAATTTAAGGGTGCGCCGATTGTTTACCAGGTGAAGTGAAGAAGTGTGTTGACAGTGTTGGAGTAATGAGTGTGAGTTTTCATTGTCAGACGTGTTGGAAAACGAGTAGCGCAGGTCTCCACGTATATCACGTATACTACTGCTGGGGAATCGATCTGTGTGAAACTCAAATATAACAATGAGTCAATAATACCAGAACTTAACCTGACGTTACTCTATCCAGATGCTTTATTTTTTACCTTGGCATACAGGAGGCTACAAGATAAAAGTGAAACTGACAGTACGACCTAGTTTCTGATTAATTCAGCTAATAATCATCCTTTGAGATGTGATATGCGCTTCACATCTTCTTTTGTAGATCCACTTAACACAAGTTTTTTTTAGCAATTCACCAAACAGGTCAAGAGAGAAAACATTGTGACAACAGCTTTAATTAAAGGGGTGCCTCAATGTGACGTATTTTGTGGTAGCTTTTATCTTATATCGGTTTGTTTTTTAATTCTTTAATAAATTAGCAGTATAATGTGGACTAGCCTATTTGTTATGCCGCTTGTTTTTCTTTAAGACTCCAGGAAGCCCTTAAAGAGTCGAGTTGCTTTCAAAGAGTGAGCCGAGGAGCTAATGAGGCGCATGAAGGCACTAAAATTCATAACATGCAACAGGGACCCCTACATGTCATTTTGATAAATCCCATTCCCAGATATTATGAAGGCCGCTTAAAAAACTCAAAATAACCAAACATGAATCTAGCAGGAGGAGAAGACAAGTGTTGAAGAGAGAATTGTGACACATTACTCTTGGGGGGAAGTGGGTAATTTTTGTTTCAGCACACCCTCTGATGCCTTGTCAGAGGAGGAATGGATATGACTTATTCACACCGCGGTTTCATTTCGTGATGGCTATGCACTGTGTGAGGAGGGATACGAATGATTCATCTTTTCTCAGAGACAGGTCTCTTCTTAAGAGTTGCTCATGTCAGTCTGGGATTTCTCTGCTATTTTGCAGCTTTCTGATGACAGGGGGTGACGAGCCAGAGCACCTGGGATGGCCGCAGGCCTATAAAACACTGGGCTAGAACCCATGATTGGGTGTCTTGATGGATGCTCTGTCATCTTTGCGCCTCACGCGATGACACAAGTTCAATTTGGGTCCCGCAGCACCTGTTGATGGAGCCGGATTTCATGCAAGCGTGGAGGTGTGGCGGAGCTGGTCAGCTGGTGTGTTGAAGGGAGGGAGGATGCATGAGAGCTGGAGTAACAGAAACAAAAAGCCACAGCAGTGTCTTCATTTTGCAAAAAAAACTGAAGGGCCCAGAAGGTTTGCGGGGTTTAAACTGGAGCTCTTTAGCATTACCTGCTGAGCTGATTTAACTGATTCTGTGATTTCCACAGAATCAGCCTTTTGGGCCGTTAGGCTTTAAATGTCCCCCGCACCAGGCTAGGCGTCGTTTGTATATTTATTTCAAATATGTTTTTTTTTATACACCGGTAACTGTGATTTCTGTTATCATTGCCATATTACAATCCATCCATTTTTATGTTGTCTATACATGCTGGTGCATATCTGCAGAAATGATTGGCTGAGAGTCAGGGTTCACCCTGGTGAAGTGACCAGTCCATCACAGGGCAACACCTAATGGTCGTGTTATAGGACTGTGGGAGGAAGCCAGAGTACCGGACAGAACCCACACATGCACAGGGAGAACATGCAAACTCCACGCAGAAAGACCCCAGTCTATGATTCAAACCAGGGACCTTCAAGGCAACCGTGCTGCTAGCTGCACCATCATGCATTTTACCATTTCAACATTAAAATGAAATAAAATCAAACTACCACACAGATTGTATATGATTACTGCACTATTAAAGAAGCAGTCTTAAACAGGGCTTTTGATCATCCATCAAACTAAGCGTTTCTTCACCGCAGACACTAGCAGCAGGATGAAAGTAAGGAGGCGCGTTTTAACGAGAATGAGAACGTACAGTATCTAACTTTAGACTTTATAATCTTTATGAGAAGAAAACAACATGAGTAATCCGCTATCTCCAGCAGCCTAGTGACCAAAGCAAAGTAAGTTAACTTCCACAGATATTTTTAATCTTCAGAGTGGTATGGTTGGTATGTTTACCCTGTTCCCAGATTACTCGTCCTAACAGCACTGAAACCGAGGAACTGCTTTTGTCCGGCACAGCAGCTAAAAAAAAAGAGAGACCCTTTGCACAAAGTAGTTAGGTGAGCCTCTATTTTGTCAAAAATGTCAATGCCGCAGATGTACTGAGACAATGCTTCCAGCTAACCTTCACACTAAAAGCCTTAAGGATAATATATGGTTCAACAACAACAACTGTAAATAACATGTTTAAAGCTAATTAAAATGATTCACTGTAAGCTCTCTGTAAAAGCACAACTGACTGAATACTGCATGTTTGGGCAGTAGGCTATAATTTTGCTGTGACATTACTTTATAAACAGAAGTTGTCCTATTTGTTAATTTTGTTAATTGTTGCTTGTTGAGTTTTGGAAATTATCTTAATTCTAAGGGAATGAGCAAGAGCAGATAGAAAGTAGGCTGTAACCTTCCTTATTTGTTCATCCAATATACAGCAATGTGATGTTAGAGATCTCTTTCTGCACTAAATAAATACAAGTAAACTCCCTCAGGTTAGGGGTTCAAGGCATTTAACTTAACTTACAACTTAATCCCAGAAACGAATTACAGTTTATCAGAATCGATCATTCACCAGATAGATAATAGCTTCTTTTTTTAAATTTGGTTTAGATTTTCTGTACACCCAACAAAATACATATGTGAACCACATCACAACATATTAATATGCTTCTGCATCATTTCACCCTGTTACTTGAGATGAAAAAGCCTCAAATTTGCAGTTAGATTCTTTATTTCATTAATTTATTGTAACTGTAAGAGGATCTTAGGCAACCTTTAGTCACCGCTCTGCAGTTAAATATAAAGTTACTCAAGTGTCGACATTTTAAACTTTCGTATATTAGTGATTGCCATGATTAGCACAACTGGCTAATTTCACATTGCTAAGTATGTATTCCCTGTAGTTAGTAGACCTATAATTTAAATATGAGACTTCCAAGGTACTGTCAGCATATCCTAATCCAGCATATTCCACAACATTTAGAATTAGACTCGTCATCAGGCTAAAGCAGAGCATTTTCCCAGCTATACGTTCAGCTTCCTATTATTTGCTGAGCTATCACCCGCTGCTTAACCGTAGCATCCAGAAGAAACGGCTAACATTTCTCTGTCGGTTATACGTTGGTCAACTTACTATATTTCTGGTGGTAATGTTAGGGCTGACCAGAGCGAGTAGCTTAGAAAACAAGCAAGACTGTTACAGACAAGCACAGGCATGCCCACCAACCTTTGAGGCAGACGTGGAGTCCACAGTGGAGGAGGTGATGGCGGTGGAGGCCTCACTCACAGTGGTGCTGGAGAGCTGCTCCCCTGTGTATCTGGACATCATGCGAGGACCCTGCGACCTGCGACAAACAGAGGAATGCGTGTGAAACTGCTCCGCCCAGGAAATAGTAGACAGCGGATTACATTTCTGAACTATGTGATACTCCAAGAGCTTTCATTTACTGGAATGTTGTCGGGCTGCTGAACAGAAGTTTGCAAGTGATCCACGAGCATCAATTTCGCTACACTTTCCAGGTCTAAAAAGCCATCCCTCTGTGGCAAATCGACGGCATCAGAACCCGGTCAGTGCTCTGACTCTGGAAGTAAAAGTGTCGGCCTGTTTGAATATCAGGCTACGACAGACTGCCAACCTTTCACACGGCAACGCTGAAAGGGACCTGAAGGCACGATGTCTCACCGTTTTCAAGCTGAACCCACACACACCTTGAAGGGCAATGAATGGAATCTTTCCAATGAATCCATTTTCTTTTTGTACCGACACGGCAGTGTGAATAAATTACCTTAAAGCGGCTGGCTTGCAACAGGAAGCGCGAACGACTGTAAAATAAAATATGAGAATGCACACAGCAGCAGACGGTTATTGTGGCTTTATATCCTAAACTCCCCTTTCCACATGCAACCTTGGCCCTGCCAAGAACAGCTAAGATGAAAGGATGCGTCAAAGACCAAAAAACAAACAGAAAAAACAAAAGGAAGCTGATAAAAATGAAAGATTGTTTTATTTGCCAATAACAGCGGCTCAGTTGGATGCACTCTAGACTTGCGACAGACATTTTTTTGAGTGGTAGTTAAATTTCCAGCTCTTGGCTCTTGTAGAAAAAAAAAATATGTAGAAAAACTATATAGAAGAGAACCCCCCACCCCCAACAAAAAAAGAAACCATCTGGTAAAATCTGCAAACTAAGTTTTTTGCTGAATTAAGATCACACAAGGTACAAGGCAGAGAAATGTAACAAATAAAATGTCAGTTTTATCAGCCCAGGGCTGAACTGAGCAGAAATAAGACACGGGAGAAGATCGACCTGTCTGTACAGATGCAAGCCACATAATGAAGTGGGCAATAAAAATGGAACGGCTAATGACTGGGCCTCAGTGGGTTTTTCATGGTGACGCTGACGCCCCTGAAGCGTGCGGCACAATGGTCAAATTTTTCTTTCTCTATGATGAAAAGCAGAGGAAAGCATGAAAACTAATGGCTGATAAATTGTGAACTTGACAGTGATGGATCTGGTTCTTCATTCTCTGTGTTCAGGGTGGTTTCGCATGGGAAGACTCTCTCTGGCTCACAAAATGTGTCTCGATTTTAATACTGAATACTTTTTTAATAGTATCCCTCTTTCACTAAAGCAAATCATGGGTATTTATGTATCTTTACTAGAAACAGCACCCCATGAAGCATAGCATTTTAAATTTGAAGTGTTTTGAGCACCTTCCGAAGTTGATAGTGACCCTAAAATGGCCAAACGTATATTTGTTGAAAGAGAACCATCATTCCTGCAAAACACACTCGTAGGAAGCTACAGAGACATCTGTAGTAAAACAAAGCAGACTTTGGTTTTCTTAACTGTCAGCATGACCACGGCTGGCTGAGAGTGTCTCCAAGTCTATCTGATTAGTTTGAAAAGCGAAAACAAATGGCTCCGTCACGCATAAATCCATCACAGATTTGAATATAATTAGGCAGTGGAAATATTCTTCTCTCACAAGCAGTCCTCTGCCTTCCTCAGATGGATGCAGCATTACTTCTCTGGTCCCATTTGAGGGAAATTATACAACCTGGACAGGGATGTGAACACGTTGTTCTCAGTGTCAGAAATTCTCGAGTTTTAATTCTGCAGTTCCCTTTAACATCAACTTCTACCCGCGAATGCAAATCTGCTGCATGCAGTGTGGGAGTGCTGAAGGAGAACACCAGCTCTGCTTTCAATCTGCTGTCAGGAGGATTTCAGGCAAACTTTCAAAAGGTCAACAGCTGAAAAGTCTAAACGAGTTCCATTTTTTTGCCAATTTAAAGTTTAATTCTTTACGTAATTGTTTTAAATGTCAGAGTTAAGTTGATGCTTGGCACGTTTAAAGCTCGTCCACTTGACAAAAACAAAGCGGCTTTTGAACATATTACAACTTGACGGACTCCTATTTGGGTCAGTCCATCATGTTGAAACCAAAAAGTTACTTTCATCATCCCCTAAATCTGAAAGCACTCATAGGGACATGGTTAAGATTTATTGTGATGCTAAGTCCCCGTAGCTGCTGCACTGCAAGACAGCACTAAATGAAAGCATGCAGATACATTTAAAGTCACATGATGAAATCTCTGCCTAGCGTCGGTCACAGAGCCGGCACGGTGCGGCAGCTTATATTAAAGTGCTTTGCACAGCACGGTTCTGATTGAAGTGTCTGAGGGGGTGAAATTGAATTTGTTTAATTTACCTACTTGCTTTTTTCTAACAAATCTGACCTTTAAGCAATTAGCCTAGAAGCGGGGTAAATTGCTTTACATCATTTCAGACAGGTGGCATTGCTATTCCGCTAGAAATAATCTTGACAAATTAGATCTGAAAGATAGAAAATACCAATTGAATTTGAATTTATTCAGGAATCTGGAGTCCGGATCAACAACAGTATAAAGGACATACTGTATACATCATCACCACCCACCTACTACAGCGGAGATCCGCCAAAACAACCTACTGAGGCGTGGATTCCCCCAGGGCTGCTGAGCGGTCGACCACTGTGCCATAAGGGACATATCAATTCCAGCCAGAGCTTTAAGGGTTGGATTTATAAGGGCAAGCATATTACCAAGGTTCTGGAGAGAAATCTTAACAAGTTTCTTCAAAGAGTTGTAGACACTGATGACGGTGAACAGGAAGGCTCTCCTGTAGCGGTCTGTCTTACAGCTCTGTTGATGTACAGCAGTCTGATGAAGACAATGCTCAGGGTTGTCCATAACAACCTTCATTTTGTGAAGAGTCCTTCTTTGCACTTTCGTCTCCAGAGGTTCCAGATGGTCCCCAGAACAGAACCAGGCTTTTTCATTAGCTTGTTGAGCTTTTCTAAGTCACTGGCTCTATTGCTGCCACCCCAACAGATGATGGCAAACCCTGAAGGACCTAAGCTTCACAGTTGTGTCTCCAGTCCAGTCTGTTGTCCAGGTGAACACCGAGGTATTTATACTCCTCCGCCACCTATACTTCTTCTCCAATGATATAAACATATCCTTTCTCTCCATAAACCTACAACCATCTGCTTTGTTTAGTTCACAGTCAAGATGAAACTCAATACTGCATCTTTAATAGGGATAAGGTTTAATAGAAATGTGTTCTTATTCCATTGGTGTTGCTCTCATGACTGAACCAAGGCCTCTTTCTGTGTATTTCTAATTCTCTCTCATCATTCTGAACACACATGCATTTTCTTATTAATAAACACAGACAAAATAAGGCCTTAGTTTGTTGGTTTATTTTTGGTATGATGGAGAGGTACTTTATCTATCTCGAGCATTTTAGAGCATTATTTACTATGTTTTTGTGGTATGCAACAACTGAAAATCAGCTTGTTTGAGGAAAAAAATTTGATTAATTAAAAATGTAAGTAAGAAAAAAGAAGGTCAATAGTGGCAGCCCTATTTTTACATAGTTAAATCTTAATGTTTGTGGGCACTTATAGGCAACCTGTAGATCCTGTTTTGTCAAAATGAGCAGGAAGCTTCCAACTAATCTCAACCAAAGTTGCTAATAAGTGTTCAATGATTGTTGAACACTTATTATTATTATTGTTATTTTCCTTCCACAATCAGCTCTTGTTTCTGATATTAACGTTACAGATTTATAGGGACAGTGTGGCCAGCCATTTCACCACCAGCATTTGGCCCTTGTCCAATCTTTGGCCTGACTGCCCACAATAGATTCATCTACCTGCAAGTCGGAACGTGTAGTCTTGCCTTGAGGGATTGTTTTTGTGAGCTCATTCAACATAAAATGCATGTTGAATGAGTGGGTGATGGGCGAGTCTGACTCTAGTGGGAAGTCTTCTCAAGCACCTAAATATAGTGAATGGGGCCATGATCTGAGCAATGTAAAAATGTTGGTGCCACGTCGACAGGTGAGCATCTACAGAAGGAAAACCTTGTTAGTGAATATGGTCAAACTGACTTTAGCTCTTGGTAATGTCCAGGTGGCTAAACCTTGATTTGGCCAAGCAAAGTGACACAGGAAATAGCATTGCACCTATAGACTTGTACAGTACAATTTATTTCATTGAATTAATGTGTTTAAGTCTAAAGTATTAACAAATACCATACAATTTAACATTTATAGCCTAAGCTAATTTATAAGCAAAAGCTTTTGGTTACATAAAACAATAAAAACATAATACAAAATTAAAAATACAGATATAAAATGAAAACTCATTTAATAAAGCCTGTCAGAACAACCATGACATGACATCATTCCGATAACATCGAGAAGAAAAAAAATGTGGGAATCATTTGCATAACTGGACCATCTTAGGAAACTGCTTTAAGGTTAACCTAAAGTGATGCCAGTCAGAGGTCAGCTTCAGGCAGCAGGCTGTTGTCACCTTATTTCCTCTGCCAGTGTAAACGTTTCCCTAAATGCTAAAGAAATCTGTAAAAATAAGGATTTAAAGTGTATTTGCAACCGCTTCTTACTTGAATATTCTTCTGTCACAATAACGTTTTAAGCAGTTCTCTAAGCAGGTACAGTATATCTAACAGGACTTAATATCAATTTGTTGACGTTGTTGTTTGTTTTCCACCCGCTTTGTTGGGGAGCAACACTGGAAGTGGTTCAACTGTAGATTTGGACAACGGATCTGCCTTTGAAGTTATAGCTTTAAAAAAGTCAACTAATTTACCCGAATGACCAAGCTATGGGACAATTCTTTGAAGTGACATCAAAAGCTAGAGATTAAGCTATAAATCCCAATGTGAACAGTTCATAGAAATGCTTAGCAACATCATAAATTATTAATAATGGCCCAGATATAAATAGTTCCAGTGCTTCCGTGAAAACTTTAAGTGAATCCAGAAAACGTCATTTTTCATTTGACCTTGGAGGAAATGCACCAAACTATTCTCTCCCTGTGTCTCTGATGTGAAAGAAAAATTGGGTCATGAAAAAAGGAGATAACATTCAAAGACCAGACGAGTCATCTAAGTATGATGCCGCAGAGTTTTTTTTTTAATCTGAGGCAAATGACACATACATTACAATTCTACATTGTCACATTGACCTTGAGACAGCAGGGCAGAGGGCATTTCTGCTCATCCAGGAAAAAGGTCTGTGACTCCATTGAGCTGAAATGGAATATGGTGTACGGCAAGGGCACAAATTAAATTTAATTATGCAGGAAGAACAATATCAATAAAGTTTTGACATTTTACTAAAAGACACGTCCTGGAATTTATTGAAGTGGCTTCAAATGTAGTGGATATAAGTCCCATTGGACACTCCCGCAGTCACGGGAGCAGAAGACACAATATGTCAGAAATCAACAGCTTCAGCCACCCATGCAGATACAGGTGACGTTTGAATATGTTTAGCTTTCAGTCTGCAGATGGAAACATTCAGAAATGCTACAGCAATTCCAAAAAAAAATTTAAAAAATCATCATAAAGTGAAGCTGATTATTCCAGCATCAACTAATTTCAGAATTAAGTCACAAAGGGTTTAGCTTAGTGTAGGCAGGAAGCCAAATCACACAGGTATCATTGACACGTTGTCAGAGGTTAAATTTCAAGGTATTTAAACACAATACTTCTGTTTGAGCTCTAAATACAGTCCTACACTCAGTAAGAACTACAAGGAAGAGGTAAACAGGTTTTTTTTGTCTGTTTAGAAATATTGAAAGAAAAATTATGTAAATTCGACTTTTACATGAATAAATAATAGTAAAGTTTCAGAGCAATGATTATTAATTCATGCAGTCGCTCACTCAGTCCGTCAAGGTGTGTCAACAATAAGCCTCTTTTTAAGCTGCCCCTGCTCATACACGAAGATATTGGATGCAAACCAGAATAAGCCGGTCTTCATCTTGTCTGACTTTGACTGGTGACCAGCAGGTCAAGGACTCAAAAATCTAATTTTTTTTTCCATCAGAGAATACACCATGAGTAACGGCTACCGAGGTAGGGCTTACTACAACACTCTTCACTATGACCGCTGTGACCGAGGTGACAACAAGCAACCCTATTTGGCACAACATACATTTGTGGAGTCGCCCACATGCCTTTTTTGAGAGCTTCTTGGTCTTCATGGTGTGATGACTCTTGCTTATGTGACTTTCAAAGGTATTTGGTTGCACCAGAACTCAGAACTTCTTAGGGGCTTCATACCAAAGGGGTGGATATAAATGCCTATATATATATATAGGCATTTATATATATATATATATATATATATATAGGCATTTATATATATATATATATATATATATATATATATATATATATATATATATATATATATATATATATATATATATATGCCAATTTTCAGTTTTTTTATCAACTTTGTTGTTAAAGACTTTTTTGTGCAGATTCACCACATAAATGAAATTTAAAAACATTATAATTACAGGTTGGAATGAGCAAAAGTAAATAATCTTTATAAAAGAATAAAGACTCTCCTTGAATGAATGCAAAGCTCTCGCTACAGCAGATGGTTTTACTGGTTTGGGCGAGCCAAACTCTCTCTATTCCACAGAGTGTGCTTTATTTTAGATCTGCCCTACAGCTAAAAGCTACCACTCAAATTATGCTCAATAACCCTCAAAGCACTTTTTTACCACATGAAAGTAGCCTGAAAGCTCACATTGGCACAAACAGAAATGTAAAGGCAGTCCGTAATGACTAACCCTGCAAACATTACCTTTGTTTATAGTTCGGCCAAAAAAAAAGGTTGGTATTGATACCTCTATCCGTGGAGGATAGACAGTCTTCTATCCTCCATGGATAGAAGGCTGTCTATAGTCACCTAATTTACCTACAGGTTAAACTCTAACAATACTGCAAATTGGTATCGGCCAGTTAGGACTGATTCTTGTAGATTACATTTTGGTTATTTTCCCTGGGTGGGGTAGAGTGGTGGTTTATTTAGCCATTCTTTCCTCATTGTTCTGAAAAAAGGCGGAAACATTTTCCATCCTTCACTTCAAGATAAAATTCAGGTTGCAGTAGAGGTTGGACCATTATTGCTCAGAGCCAGGAGTAGTCTACCGGACTATCAGGTGCAAAAAACGATTTCTCTATAACAGTAAGGTTGTTTTTACACCTGATAGTCCGGTAGACTCGGTTCAATTGGGGACCAAATTGCAGATTTTCAGCTGGTGTGATTTGCTTTCACGCTGCACTTTGTCAAACGAACCATACCTTTTGACCAACCTGTTCAACCCCTTGCCTGTGGTGGCGCTGCACCAAGAAACACAGAACAAAAGAAGTTAGTCAGCTACACAGCACAACTTCCTTTACATGGGAAAATGTAAACAAAGTGAAAGGGCAACAGATTTTAGCTGTGTGATTGCCATGCTGTCATTGGCAAGTGTGCCAGACCAGCACAACTCAACAGTGGGCTCAGCATGAGCGGAGGATGAGGCAGAGAACCATGGAGATTGTGGTCCTCTGCAGGTACGATGGCTCCGACTGAGGCAGCAGCATGAGAGCATGGCCGCATATTTACCCAGTTAGCCATGCGCTGTTGTCCACTTCCTGCATTTGGAGCAGCTTCTGGTCCGCTTGGCATTCCCATATGTGTTCCAGCCGCTTCAGAGTTCAGTTCAACCAAGCCGAGACCTAGGTCTTGAGACAGGCCCATTTTTTCGATTTCTTGTGCCATCAGGCAGGGATCGGATGGAATTTCACACATCCACTCAGAGACAGCCTCTTTCAACACGGTGCCCTGCTATAAATCCAGGCTCCACCTCACTGATTTTATTCTTCTTGCCGGTGAACTCTCAAGGAGAGGGTCCGCCCTGGGGGACCAACGAGCATGCGGGCCGCATGGGGCTTAAACGCTCGCAAGCTGAGTAAAATGTGCTTTCTGTGAAACTCATTTCCGGTCTCTTCAATGGAGTGACAAAGGGGGGAATTCTCGTTGTCCTCTGTGGAGAGGAGGACCTGACTGGCATCGGAGAACTGCCGACCGAATCAGAGTTAAGTCTGCGGTCTTAACTTCTGCGTCAGACGCCAGAGTAAAGAATCTGTCCATGCCAAAATCAGTTTGTTTATTTTTGTCAGCTGTTGCAGGAAAGCTGACGTGAGACGGCGTGGAGCGGTCTCCTTTCCTAACCAGGCCAAGTTGAGATGACGAGCTGAGTTTCAAATGCCGGGGATCCGACTACGACCGGGTCACAGAGACGGCATATAGGACCTCGGAGAGGCATGCTCCAACTGCCTTTCGGCTAGCTCAGAGCCACATGCCCGCTGCTGAAATAACCAACGTTTCCTTGGAGTACTGCTTTACATTGGATGCCCAAAATGAACAGAACTCACACAGAGGCGCCGACAGGTTTGGCAGAGAAATACCAGGGAAAGTTAAATGGGTTATTTAGAAGGTTACTAATTTGTTTTCACAGTGTTTTTGAAACACGTGGAGCTTACAGGGTAGCTCCCGCTAGCATTCTTTACACCAGGTCATTTCCGATGTAATTGGAGTGTGTTTTTATGGTTATAACGCTATCTCCACAAGGGTTTTATACATTGATGGGATATTGATGCTTGTGTTATCCGGTCCGCTCATTACGACTAAAATAAAACCGAAGCTTTTTTAAAATTAGTGCTGAATGTCCGCTAGCATAAATGCTGTTAGCTTCCGGTAACTTCCGCTTACAACTCATTTCAAACCTAAGGTTTGTTTTGTTTTGCTCCACCATCGTTCGATAGTGCTATGAGCGTTATTGCCGCATTAATATGGAATATTAATGTTGATTTAAAGGTGTTTTGTATAACTTTCTATTAGCTGATTTTAGCGACTGATAGCTACAGCGACCCCTAGCTTCCCGGAGGTACAATCTCATTAATAAAATTGAGTGTTCTAGAAGTTTACTTATATTTACTAAGCAAATAATTCTTTAAAATGTTATTTTATCAAATAATGCTTTGTTTAACTCAGGATTTGCATTGTGAATGGGTTGAAACACAAACCAAATGTTGTTCTGAATTAGTTAAGCTAATTTAACCTCAATTCACATTGAACAATAGTTATTTAACTTAGACCTGCAGTGAACCAGGATTCACTGAATTACTCTGATGATGATGATCAACCACTTTATTTTGTCTTTTGTTTCTTTTGTGTGTACATAGTTCCTTAGCTTCTTTTTCTCTTCATTTTGCTTAGTGGTTTTAGTGAAGTTTCACTAGCCTCGTAGAGAGGATTGATTGAAATTCAGATAAACAGCGTTCTATAGTGATGTTCTCCGGATGTTAATTTTATTTCTGTTAATAAATTCTTGAACTTGAAGAGAAGTTGCCACTCTTTTACATGTGCAGAGTTTGCTGTTAAAAGAACGTTAGTGCTCAAATCATCCCTTTCAACTATTGCCATAATATCAGCTCTTGGGCTGACATTCACCGGACAATGCCTAACAGACAGAGTTATTTATTAACCATTAAACAACCTTAAAACAGTGTGTAATTTTACAACAGATTGCACATTCACGCCTGCCCAAATGAACCAAATTTTCATGTCCCAGAGTCTGATTAGAGCGGATTAAACAAGGCTGGTGTGAATGCGCCCTAAGTTTGTTTGAAAAGGAAAAGGTGTTTTAAATCTAGTTGATTTTTTGGTTGTTTTTGAATAAAGGCCCCTGGCTGTCAACGATCACAAGTGATAAGTAATTCCAAAAAAGTACTTTTTTCTATTGTTTTGAAATATTTTTCCATAGTTTTTTTTTTTTTTTTTAAAGAGCTCAAATCACTATCAGGCTTGACAAGAAAACATGCCGTGTTTTAAACAAGTCTGTGTAAATGCTTTGGTCTGAGTTTATATATAATGTGTGATAAAAATCTCCATAAACAACACTTATTTTACACATCTGACAAGTTCCCCATTTGTTTAAACAAAAGCAAAGATTTTTCAAGATGTGTCCAATATATCATAAAACAGGTCCAGTGATGAGTCGTTGAAATTTATCATATGACCTGTTATCTTCAGAGGTTCATCCATCAGCATTATGACTATGACTAATTTTACAATTAGCAATTTGACTCATAAAAAACAGTGCCCCAATATTTCACATTCTACTATCAATAAAGTATCGTCTTGAGAAAGAAATTATCTTTAACTTGTCTTCAAGACCATAAATTTCCTGAACCCATTTAAGGAATGTGGAAAAAAGAGCACTTGTTGTGGAAAGAGAAATACACATGTGGTAAGGAGTGTCAGTGCTCGTTACGTTGACTAATTATAACCAAGTGGACGCTTCACGCCTGCACATCTGTTAATAAGGCAGATCTATCAGAACTCACTAATGTTTTTATCAGTAAGGATGGAGAGAATCATGAAGAGGAGAGAATGGGATAAGTACACTTGGAGGAAAAAGCTGGATCAAGGATCTACAGGACAATTGAGGCAACAAGAAAAAACAGCTAGACTTAAAGAAAAAGGAGACTTTGAGACAGAAATGAATGGAGGACTGCATCACGTTCTAGGTAAGCCTTATAGAGGGAAATCAGTATCCAAGTACTGCAGCCATAAAAGAGTTGGAAACACTTGAGGCCACAAGATGTCTGTCTGAGGATCCAGTTAGATGAATGATGGTAACAAAAATGAAATTTCAGCCCACAAGAGCAAATGAAACCAAAATCAAAACAGGTGTTAGCTCTCGTCGCACTGATATGCTTAACTTTTTCAGTGTGGTGCGCTTCTGCAAATTTAAAATGCTACGACATTTTTTACATCTCTTATCTACAAAATATCACATTTATTTGAAGATCAAACATTTTATATTTCCTATACAGACTTGCAGGCATGTGCGCTCGAAACAAAATCAGACATGCAACAGGTTACAATGACCCCTTGTTGAAATACAAACATTGTAACCTGTAAAACCCGTGTTCACATAAACTTAATTGCACAGATTTTTAGGTGAAATTTAATAAAGGATAAAAAAAATTAAATTAAATGCTAACGAGAGCAAATGGAGAGAAAATGATACATACAGCATTAAGATGAACAAGGAGAAGAAATCTGAACAAAGAGGGACTAACAGACACCATGGGGGGGGGGGGGGGGGGGAGCCAAATGACAGCGAAACTGATCATGCAGGATGAAGGTAAGTGGAAATGGAAAGCGATGGCAAGGTGGAGAAGAAAACGGAAAAAAGAAAGAGGAAACTGTCTGTGTATGGATACTTCATTATATTTTGATGCACCCCTTAATCAGATCCACTGCTGCAAAGACCTTATTAATTGATCCTCCCAGACCTGGTGTCTGAATTTGGCTCTGATGCCTTCAGAAAGCCTTCCACCAAGACAGGCGGCACACCTGTATACGTCTAATCAAACATCATAATACGACAAAACGCTACTGTTACGCAACGCCAAAAGGTTTTCATTAACCTAATTTAATTTCCAGCCACGGGATCGTGTTGTTTAAAGGTTTAGGGAAACCATTAACGCAAAAACCTTTGATTACTGAAAGAAAATAACAACAAAAATTAGCCAACTCCAGGTGACATTTGGTTTCTTGTTGTATTTGTAATAGTAGCTCTAAGGCTGGACCAAAATGAAAACAATGCCAAGAGATGAAATAAAAGGATATTTCTTCCCTTTTTACCTTTTGGTTGTTATGAAAAAATGTGACATCACTGGCAAATATAATATTATAAGTAAATATGTACAAAAAATGCCTCATATTTAAAAGAAATAAGGTTTGCTCCTTTCTAGGTATGGATGGATGACATTTTATCACTATATATTTCTTAATTTCGGTCAATACAATTTAATTACGATATCAATATAAGCAAAATAAAAGCCTCAGGAAGACTGGGAAGAATGGTACAACAGATCCCTGTACAAACTTTGTACAATTATTTTGCCATTTTTATAAAACTCCTCTATTATAACGTTTAAGAAATATTTGCTTTAAAAAAGAAAACCTATCAAACTACATAAAACCCGGAACTTCAGTTAGTGATAAATGCTGTAATCATAGACTGTAACATATATTAAAATATCGGGAATGTCGTATCACCTTTATTAAATAAAGATATATCGCAATGTATTTTAATATTGAAATACTGAATTAAAAGTTTTTTTTGCTTTTAATGATTACCCTTAGAAAATTTCCTACAGCCATTCATATCATTTCAAAATAAAACTGCCATTGAACCATTTGTCATAACTGTGATAATAAAAACTGTCAGATGCTCAGGTAAACAGGGATATTTCAACCACAAAGAGCGCTAGAACCGCTAACGGAAGGCTATTTACAGAGGTTTTAGTCTTCACTGCTTGCAGAAAGAAAGAACAATAGCAATCCTCTGCCCACAGCCGCCACCACCTGCTTAGCGACCAATCGACAGTACAGATGTTCGGCAATATTTAGAACGGTTTGGTTTGTCTAAGTGACGTTACGCGAAAAAACACAACATCTGGGGGCGCGCTCGTGACACAGCGGGTAGCGCGACCCATTTACGGAGGCCTTTAGTCCTCGACGCAGTTGACCTGGGTTTGAATCCGACCCGTGGTCCTTTGCCGCATGTCTCTCCTCCTCTTCCACCCCCTTCCTGTCAGCCTACCGTCATAAAAAAGCGAGCCACTAGAGCCGCAAACCGCGAAACTGCCATAATATTTAGAACTGTGATAACCTCATGCTGGTACATGCATAATCCAGAGCCATTCTGTCATAGGATAGCACCCCTCCAAATGAAAGACTGCAAAGATGTGGTTATTACTGTAAAACACATTCTGGCTTAAGTTTGCTAACTTATCCACTCGCAAAAAACTCCTAGAGCATAAATGTTCCTAAGATCTTTATGAGCCTACAGAAGTTTAATAATGACATGAAACAAGGTAATTCAATCACAGAGGCATCCATATCTCTCATACCTGAGAGCAAAGTATTTACAGTAAGATGGAGCGGCAGCATTAAAATTTCATGATATGCCCAGAAACAACAAATAAAAGTGCTACAGTTCCTAAGCATAAGGAAGAGCATCTCAGCACTGCAACATGTGCCATCATTTAGAGCACAGCTTTAACCATAAAGGAACTCAATGTCCCCTTTCAGTTTGGCTATGCCTTGGTGGGCAGCATTTCACCTGCAATCACCTAAAATAAATAAGTGTGCTATATCAGTTGGATTTTTTTGTGGGCATAAATGGTAAATGCACTGAATCAGAAGCAGAGTACACAAAGATTTGAACACTGGGACTTCTAGCTGCAAGGCAACAGTACTGACTCCAGCTCCATCGGCAAGTCTAATAGCATTTACTGTTGTACAATTCAAGAACTGTTCACGGTGGTAAAGAAAAAAAACGGAATATTGTCAAAAGAAGAAAACATCGATTTGAGAAAAATGTTTCCCTCCTTTAAAAAATAAATAAATAAACAACCACCAGATTTTCAAAAATATTTTTAAAATGCAAAACTTGCAGCTATTCCCAGTAGCAGCTTTAAGGCCAAGATAAACTCCGTTTTTGGTTTGGTGTACCCAAAATGAGAAAAACAGATCGAACTGAAAGTATGCTCAGGTGCTATTCTCGGCTCCCGGTTTAAACAAGAGGGGAGCGATTTTGTTTCCCGTCGCGCCTGCTGCGGCACCAGCAGGCAGTAAGAACCCTCCTACATCCCTGCATGTCCTTGAGAAATGCATTAACATTTTCTTCTTCACATATCTCCACCCAAAAGAAGCCAAGAAATGAAAGAAAAGCAGCTTGACTTTAAACAGTACAGAACTTTTCCCCCATGTATCTACTCTGTGAGAGAGAACATCCAGCTAAACTTCAGACAGCCTTTAAAACAGGAACTTGTTCTTAAGGTCAACCAAAGAATCTGCCAGCTGCAGAGTTACTGAATCAAACTACAGACTCTGAACTAGAAAGATGATATCCTTTAATTTTTTTTAGAGATTCGTTATATAAAAAATAGATATCTATATTTTGGGATCATTTATTACTATACATTAAAAAAAACTCCACTAGTGAATTTTATTGTGGCTTTAGAGAGGAGCTGGTGGTAGAAATATGAACAGACTGAAGCACTATTGATAAAACGCTAATTAGCCGCTTCGAGATGTTTATTTCTGTGGTTCAAGGTGTTATTCACTTACTGTTCTTGCAGGAGGAAGTCCATGTTCTCAGAGGAAATCTGTCCAGTTACTGGATGACAAAATGTCGTGGTCCTTTGGTTATGACTAAAGTGGCAGAAAAGAGAGAGAGAGAGAGAAAAAAAAAGAGAAAAGATGGAAATTAACAACCTCAGACGCGGCGTAAACAGTGAGGGCATCATGCTATATTTGTACCCTTGATAATTAGAACCCCTTATCAATCTGTCCACTCTGATGGGCCTTTGACCAGGAATCTCCCGGCCTGGTGTAGAATGCGAGGGGTCGAATGCAGAACCCCTTCCCCGGTCACCCATCCCACCCGGCGTGGAGCAAAGTGTTGGGCTCAGCACAAACGCTGGACAGTTCAGGCGTGGGCCTCCGTCGGTTACAGACCCGTAGAGTCAGCCATTCAAAGCCTCTACCAGAGTGTAAAAGCATTGGACTGAGTAAACAACACTGTGTGTCTGTGTGTGCGTGGTGTGTGTGTCTACTCGAATTATTGAATAGAAGTAAAAACACACTGTCAGCTCATTAGCTTGGAAATTTCAATTATAGCTGCATGTGTTTGGGCTTTGAAGTGTTCTTCATATGAAACACAGCTAAACCAGAAGGGTTCGTTTTGGGCTCCTAAATTACAGCAGTAGCAGAAAAGTTGTTTGGTCGTCACCAACAGAGGCACAGACCTAATGGGAAGCACCAGGCCCACTGAGCAGAATAAAACACGTGTAAAAGTGGGGAACCACTCCCGCGCCCCATTAAAAGTTGCCCAGGTCCCCCTTGGCAATGAGATCCTGGTGTCAACGGGGTTTCCTTGCGATTAAATAAAGGAAGTGGACAGTCGACGCAACGCAACACGCTTTAGACATCAGCAGCAGCAGCAGCTCACATTACTCATGCTGTAGAGAGTTGTGTTTGATGTAGCAGAAGAACGAATCCTACAGCGGAGCGAGTTTTCCCAGGGGACCCGCCGTGACACGGCAGCGGTACATCCCGTAACCCAGACTCACCGTGACACAGTTCCTTTCCAGCCTAAATGCGTGCTGTCGCTGGGTTACTGCCACCTACGAACGCACTACCTGTGGACCCTCTGGCTCATACTGCTGTCAGCAGCCGGTATGGGAGGTTCACTACTACCTGCCATGCCTTGCAAAAGTATTTACCCCCCAAAATCCTTTCCCACATTTTGTTGATTTAAAACTACACCTTTCATTCTATTCTATGGGGATTGTATGAACAACACGAAAAAAATGCTAAATTGTGTTGTTAAAAGAAAAGGATGAATGGTGTTCAAGAGTCTCATGTTATCCAGCCACCAGGAGTCAGTACTGCAAGTCTTTTGGGGTTTATCAAGAAAATGGCCATTTCCAAACAACTTTTTTACCTTTTATTGCTAAATAGCTTAATGTCAAACCAAAGCATGCAACCATTTTCATGTAAAATGTGCCGTATTCTTAGTATAAAACACTGGTGCATTGATAATTTACACATGCTACATAACGACCTCCTGATGCCCCCCCAAAACATTTGCGATAGCAGGCTATAAGCAATCCTTGATCCATTAGTCACTGGAACCGGGAGCTCAGAAGGACGTACAAAGTGTACCAAGGAGATTGTAAACACACCTTGCCATCATACGGCAAGCTGTCAGTCAGTCAGCATGCCATGCTGCTGCTTGTTCTCGCACGTTTGCATCTTTCAGTGGGTCAGGAATTTTGAAAAAGGACTTCCCTTTGCATACATGTGGTATATCTTTGCGACCGTATGCCTGGCATTCCGGCATGTTTAGATCTATTGCCTTGGATCGCAGGTTTGTATTATTGGGCACCGGTGCAGTTGGTGCGTCATGACTTCAAATATTCTCGCGTGCTTTGAGTGATAGCGCGTTATTTTTGATGCCAAGATGGCAGCACCTGTAAAAAGCACAGAAAGGTTCAAAAATAAATGTTATGTGGCACGTGCTGGTTCAAAATGACCAGAGATAGCACTTCAAGTTTGCTATTATATAGAGAAAGAAAAAAGAACATTTCCAGGATTTTGTTTGACTTTAAGCCCAGGAAGACTGAACATCTGTGAAGAGCAACTTCCAGGACTCTTTACTGAATTTAGGTCTGAACTTCATCTGGGCCTTTCTAATACATGAATATGCTGTGACCTGAACCATTCTGTTGGATCTCTGCCTGTATGTATAGGGTGCTTACCAAGCTGAAAGATAAACATCTGAGCTTGGCTTGAGGTTTAAGTTTTAATCCAGGATCACCCTTTTACTCTTGCTGTAGAAAAGCACCCCCACAGCATGATGCTGCCACCACCATGTTTCTTTTATATAGAAAGGTGGTAGTGAGCTCAGGGTGATGTGCAGTTTCAGTTCAATCACAAAATGATTTTGCATACAGGTCTCAAAGAACAATTCTGATTCTCATCTGACCAAACTTGCAGGTAACAGTCCCACGGTAACACGTCCCATTCATGGCTGGTGGAAAAAACTTCAAGTAGGATTTCTTATGACTTTACTTCAGCGATGGCTTCTTCTTGCTACTCTTCCATAAAGGCCAGATTTCTGGAGTGCATATCTAATAGTTTCCCTATCGACGGATTCACCCATGCCTTTTTTCAAGAAGCGTTTGTCTTGTTGAATATTTCTCTCTGTTTTGATGTTTACACACCTCGAATTTCCAAGATTCAGACCGAGCTGATTTTAATCTAGAACTAATATATTTTGCCTTGCCACTAACACTCAGACCTCTTTCCAGACCTCCGACTGAAGGTGCTTTGCCTTTTACGTACAGTGTATTTATTGACCTTTGCTCCCACACACGAGCAAATTTTCACTTTTTGTAAATCCAGAGTTCACTGACTCAGCTATATACTGTACCATGTTGTTTAAAAGGAAACATGGAGCACATAAAATACATATGGAGGGTTTAGGCCCATCAATAAGCACTCTATCCATCCTACTTATTTTTTAGAAGAAAACTTTCACTCTGGTAGTTCTCTGGTATTTTAACTGGTTGCGTTATGCTAGCAGCTGCTAGGCCGTCTCTTCAACTTCAGATACCATAAATCTTAACAGCGGCAGGTTGTGTGTTTGAACCTAATCGTCAGTGACATGGTTTCACTAATTAAAGGCCTGGCCCCGTTCCCCATTTACACACGTATGTTTAAATGTCGGTTGTAAAAAGCGTCGACAGAACGACCCAGAGAGCAGCGTTCTGTTAACACTGGAGGAATGCTGTTTACGACTCACGATGGGGTCGGCTTTGCTACAACAGGAGTATGTCATTGAGAACAAAAACAGCCAGGGTGCCACGCTGCGACAAGTCTCGGGGGGGAATACGTTCAGCATTGTAGCACAACAGCAATCACGGCCACAAAGTCAGATGGCGAGTTATTAATCGCCTGAACAGGACAGGGATTCTAATCAATCCGTTTTGGCATGAAAGGAGCAACAAATGCGGCTGACGGGCCTCTGAGTTGTGACTGAAACGCTCCCCCGGCAGAGCTGCAGTGATTCCGACAGCTGATACTAAATGACGGCCGCAGAGCGTGAGCGCCGTTCTATCGATCCGTGCGAGAGACGTGATGTTTGTGTGCGTGGATCTGAGAGAATCTTCAAGCTGTTCACCTCAGCAACGACATGAATAATTCACAAACTAATACAATGTGTAACTACTTCTTGCTTTACTATGGCATAAAATTGGAATTTCTTCTACTTCCATTCATTTCGAACAAATAACAATGATAACATAAGAGAACGAGCTGAATCAATCCTTTACATGTTAACAACTCAGAATCTGTTCAGTATATAGAGTCGCTGATGAAACTCAACTGCAGATACCTGGTATTGATGTACCCCCTGTGGTTTTCTAAGCCTCGGCCGTATTGATTCAGGTTGCTGTTTGCCATTCGGCCCGTTTTGAAATATCACAGCCTACTTTCATGTCCACGGTTCGCAAAACTGGATCATAAATGTTACAAAATATTTGGTTGATCTAATAATCTGGCTTTTCCCCAAACATTTTACAGGGTTGCACATTTAAAGATTGCTTCTGTATTTACTAGTTTGGCACACTTAAATTCTGCAGATCATCAAGCAAACATTAATATTAGGCAAAGATAACTTGGAGTGAATTATTCTTTATTTACGCAGGTTGTCTCTCATTTACAAGAGAGAGCGGTTTACTTGAGTGAATACAAAATACATCTTTCCAGTGCATGATTTCACTTATTAAGGGGAAAAGGCCATGTAAACCGTGCCTGAACCTTCATTCTTTCTTTTCTTTTATTCATATCTTTATTTTTTTATTTTGCAAATGTAAGACATGATCTTTGTGTCCTTTCAGTCAGAAGCAAGGTCTGCCTGAGGTCTTTAAATATTTTTTTAACCCTTTCCAGATTGATGACTTGACCTGATGTCAGTCACTTTGTTTCTCATCTGTTCTTGAGTTTCTTCAGCTCGTTGCTTTGTGAGATCTTATATCCTACTTCTAGTTGTCAGACTGGTTCTAATTAAGTGATTTGTTGATCCAACAGTTCTGGGCTTTGGTCAGTGACACTGAACTCAGCTGTCAAATGTGGTTAAACCTGGTGGATTTGTGATTTTACTGGAGGTTAGGTGGGGTGGGGAATGATATTGTATGTTTGAATTTAACAACGTTGGTTTGGTACGCTTTTTTATTATATCAAAATAAATCATTATTTGAAAATTGCTTTTTGTTTTTTATTAGGATATCACAAACTTTGTCTGAGGACCTAAAACCATTAAGTTTGACAAGGGGCAAAAACAAAATGCTTTTTCCAAATGCTTTTTCACAGCACTGTATACAAGGGTACTAAAATGAGACTTATCAGTACATGCCTGATTTTAAATTACTTAGACTGGTATCAGGAACGAGATATTTCTGAAAATAAACACAAACTGATTTATTTACATCTTCCATCTTGAAAACAGAGATAATAAGTAAAACCAAACACTTATTTAAATATGATCGTGATTTAGCAGTGATGACAGATATGATGCACTTTCATTTACACCACAGTGTCAGAACTAATAGACGGATTCAGAATTCACAGTGATCTTACGAAATGAAAAGCTACGTGTTAAGCCCATTAACTCTGCTTGCCCGTCCATAAACGGATAAAGACGAATCCATCATCGCTGTTGCCAAACTCACTTCAGATCCTCTCCGTTACCTCAGCAGTAAATTTAGATATTGATCTTGCGCATTCACACCACGGATCCTGTTCCCTTAACCAGGTGATTTTAAACATTAGTCTCTGTCTATGCTGTGGAGTTGGAAATCCAAATGGTTAGAACAGGCTGTACAGGCTTTTTTACTATCTGAGCCTGGATTACCCACCTCTGCTCCATTGGAAAATTCACTGTGTCCACAGTGTCTGTCACGCTGGTGTAAAAAAAAAAGGTCTATGGAAATGTAACTTTTCTCCCCAAATGGACAATACACAAACAACTTAGCTCAATCAAAATCAGGAGTATTATCCCAGTTCCACAGATGCAGCCCAGAAACAGCGTAATCAGAAGTTATGTAACGCAAGTAATGCAATCGTAAGCAATTTGCAACTATCATCGCGCTGGATGTAAAGCATGCAATCTCACAACATTTGTTCAATCTTAGCAGCCCTGTTAAGCCTGTTTTCAGCTACAGCTGCTCTCGTGTTGTCCCAGATGCAATCTGCATCAATGTCTGTGTTTCAGACAATTAGTTTTGATTTCACAGCACCCTAAGATAACATCAAAGTTATGCAACATTCAATATCACTTAATTTATATGCAAAACACTAAACGTTCAATTCATTATTATGGTGCTTTCATCCAGACATTTTTAACCAATCATAACAGGTAATGATTATAAAAGCTTTTAATTATAATGTTGGTTATGAATGAAAAAAATAACAAGTTTGTTTGTTCTTTAACATCTGCCAGACAAGAATTAACAAGCTTAACGTACTGGAATCTGCTGAAACTGGAGAGAAGCATATTGATACTGGGTGGACTGGACTAGCACACTGTAGGCTGTGTTACTAAAGCTATAAAGCATAATGAGCCTTCCTGCCGAATGGCCGTTAATTATTCATATTAGCAGCGCAGGCCTCACTCCTGTTGGTGTGTGAGGAAGTGGAAGGAAATGAGGCTGCAATACAAGAAAATGAGATCTCTTCTTCTTTTAGCATAACAGTCTCTGGAGGTATTTTTCTAGAAGATAAATATATCCTTTGACTCAAAGGTTTCCAACCTGTTCCATGATAAAGAGCCTGTAGAGGTTTAAAAGACTGAACTAAAACAAAGCGGCTAGGACTAATTTACCCCCCACACACCCGGTCTGCTCTGCTGTTCACTACACTACACCCCCAGATTCCACATCCTCCGTGCTTGCTCCGTCCGTTGGTGTTGGACCGACGGAGCAGCTACGCTGTCATGTTAATTAATGAGAACGGTTCCACATTCTGCGAGACACACCGAACATCAGCGTCAACGGACCCGCCCGCCGTCGTTTACCGTCAAAATACCAAACAACTTCAAATTTTCTGCTCCGTTCCGTCTGGCTCCAGCCGGGTCGAGCTCCACAATTGCAATCGTAGCAAACAGGAAAAAAAATGTCAATGACCTCTGGTCTGTCAAAGCTAAATAGTGTAAATAGAGATCATTAACCACAAATTAAATATTTTTTTTTAATATTCACAATAAAATGTAACAGTTTTATTTAATTATCAGATGCAAACCACTCTTTTTGCACCAAATAAGCAAGCATATTTGTCTTTTTAGCATTTAATTTGAAATGTAGTAGGCTTTGCTTTTCACAGACTCATGGAGGCGGCCTGGAACGGAACGAACAAGTACAGGAGCGGAGGATGTGGAGTTACGGGGTAAATTACGCTGCGTCTACCCGCCCACTAGGATCTGCTGGGATGCGCTGACAAGATGTCACACTACGCTAATTCTGCATGAAGACAGAGACAATGATACACGGAACAGGGTTGGTAAAATGGCATTACAGCACACTCCGGTATCCCAAATTGCTCTGAAACTGTTGCATGTCCATCATGAAAAGATATGTTTAAAGGAGCATTGTGCACGTTTAAGGGGTGAATACATGTTTTTTTCTTTCCCATTCATGCCCTTACAATTGCACAAAAAAATTAGTTTTCCTCTATTTACCGCAGTTGCCTCTATAGGCTCCATTAGTCAGTTCATGAGAGAGTGATTGGGGTGGTATTGTCTGGGCAAGCACAAGGGTTTGACATGCCGCACGCTCTCGTTCACCTGGCTACTTTGTTGTTTGTTGAGTCCCGCCATTGACGCATTACCGAGAAAACGCCAACTTCAATATTTATAACTTTTTTACCTCAGAAGACATCACGCCTCTAAACAAAGACCCGTGCAGTCACAGCAGCTTTTTCTCTTCTCCCCTGCACAACACTAGTGTCGTTTAAGTTGTCACCGGAGGGGGCAGACGTCTGCAAAACTCTGGAACGTGCACTATGCACCTTTAAACTTCTTTTGTTTGTGTCTTCAGAGTGTATTTGCTCTTAATTCTTATTTTGTTGCAAAACGCAGTTGTACATATTGTTCTCTACAGCGACAACTTGAAGTTAGAAGAGGCACAGCAAAGACATAAACCCGTCTTAGTCGACTGAACTTTTATGAGGTATTAAACCCAAATCGCTCAAAACATAAAGAGGCTGTAAGAGCAAAAGAGATGAGAGCAGCAGGACATCTCCACTGCTCCAAGATGTGCACAGATTTGTAAACTGCTGAGAAGGAGGGCAACAAAATGGAGGGAAAAAGGGATGAGTGGATATATTTGAGATTTTGTGATCCACTGAAAATACGGACCTATAATCAGGCCTTACCTGTGCTACATGCACATCTATAATTAAAAGTTAAGGCCACAGGATGATTTCTAATAAAAACAGCCATAACAAGTAACATGTTGGCTCTGACATTAGCAAAATGACAAAATGTGTGTTTGCTCTTGATGTTAATTCTTGTCTGTTTTTCAGATGCTTTGATCCGTGATGCAGTTTCAGTGAAAAAACAAGTTTTGTTAAAAATCAGAAAGCTAAAAAAATAAAATAAAAATGAAATGCAGTAATTAATAACATTAATGCCTTAACAGTGTCACGGCCCAAACCGTATTGTGCAGCTCTAATTGTTTCTGTATAATTTTCTCATTAGTTCACCATCCAATAACTTCCTCCATTGCTGCTTCCTTCAAGTGTACCCACAGCAAGTCCTCTGCTTCTAGCCTTCCTCTAAACACAATCCTCCAAATTTATTCTGACATTTCAGCAGATATCCTGACTTAGAGAACAAGTCCTGATCCAAAAAGCTCCCTTCTGTTCCTGCAGGTTGAGTTGATTTATGGATCAACTTGCTCCGGGACAGCTCAGCACCAAAAGAGTACTGCTACTGGGCTCTGACTCCCCGAGTGACTTTGCTGCATTAACAGAACTCAAAGCAGAGTCTAGGTTTTCCTACCATCTCATTCATTACTTTGTACAGAGTCGGATGCACACAGAAGAACCTGGATATCTACCCTTGAAGAGCAACAGAAAAAAAATAGTGTTACAGAATAAGTCAGACTTCAGACATGGTGACTCATCCCTGTGTTGCCATCTCATCCTTTCACAATAGGAATCACACTGATGCGTCACAATAAATAGCAAAGAAAAGATATACAATGCAGGAGCCATGGCCTTTAATTTTGGAGCAATCAGAAAAAATGACTCATTAAGCTGTGATCGGGAGGAAAAGGCAGTATTTATTGAACTTTGTTCCACAGATCGGCTCCCCCGTGGAGGTGTCAGACTCAGTAAAAGTCAAGCTTAGCATCAGGGAATCCCACTGAGCCTTCCTCCGACTATAGTCTTGACCGCTGTCAGCTGAAGCTTTGACCCTATGACTCTGTAGATGTCCAGATGACATTTATGGGGGATGGGGTGTGCAAGTGCAGCATTATAAAAATGATACCCTGTCTGTGGCAACACTGAAGTCTTTTCTAAGGCAAACAACTCACATAACTTATCACGACCTCCACAAACTGCACCCTGTGTAATGTGACTCGTGCTTAACTTTTTCCCCCCCAAAGAATTATGTTGTAACACATGAAACATGTCTCTCAATACAAAATCTGTTATTAAGAAGAACGGAAACTATATTGGCTTTTGAAGTTATTCAGAAATTGTTCTAGGGTCATAAGACTGGCAAAAAAAAGTAAACCATCAAGTATAAAAATCTATTTTAGTCAGATTCCAATAGATTTTTGACTGCTTGAATACACAAGTCGAGGGGTGGGGGGGGGGGTATGGATCAGACACTTGTTTACCCACAATATTTCATATATGCTTACTTGGGTTAGAAATCTGAAGAATTTAGAGGCCAAGTCAACACCTCAAAAGTTCATGAGCTTCTCCAACCGTTCCTTGCACCACTGTTGACCTTTGTGAGTCAACAGTGGTGCATTGTCCTGCTGTAAGAGGCCACGGCTATCAATGCTTACTGTTTTGTTGAAAGGATGTAAAAGGTCCGCAGCAAAGCTCAGACAGATGGGGTATGTCAATCTAACGTCTACATCGAGGATAAGACAATGTTCCCTACACAAAGGTTGCCAAAAACGTCCCACTGCCTACTGGGTTTACCTTCTTCTGATGGTGCCTCCACATACCAGGCGTACCCTGGAAAAATGTGGCACATATAAAAGAAAACAGGTTTTATTAGACCAAGTAATTTTTCCCCCTTTGGCCCATGGTCCAGTGATGGGTTTCTGACGCTCACATGCCCATTGTTGGGGTTTTCGGCAGTGGGCGGGGCTCAGCATGTTCACCCTGACTGGTCTGAAGCAATGAAGCTCCGTCTGCAGCAAACTGTGATGCACTGTGTATTTACTCTGAAAACTAACATTAACACCAGTAGCTCATCTGATTGATTAAAGACCACGGGTCAGCCTTCCCCACATAAATCGATGAGCTTTGGCTGCTGATCACCTTCTCGCCTCTTCACCACCATTCCTTCCCTGGACAACTTTTTAAAAGATAATAACCACTGTGGACCAGGAACACCCCAGAAAAGCTGAGGTTCTGGAGACGCTCTGTCCCAGTGATCACAACTTGGTCCATTGTAAACTCGCTTAAATTCACAGCCATGACTGCTTGTTTTTTCTCCTTCTAAAACTTGAACTTGAGGGTTTACTTGCGTCCTTATATACCCAATAACTGACAGGTGCTATGATGAAGAGATTTAAACATGGTTTACACATTCTGATAACTCTGTTAAACCTTCGAGCAGGTCTTTAAAAACTTTACGTAAACAAATCTAAACGGCGCACCTCAACATCGTTTTTCACCACTGACAGCTGCCATCTGCCAGTGGCTAATTTTTCAAAAGCTGATTGTGCTTTTTCCTTTCATGCTTACTAGATCTTATCTATATATCCATTGGATTTCACACCCTGCCTTTGTTTTAACAGATGTGTGGCTGACGGAGTGTTTTAAACATGATGTGGTGATGTGAGTGGGCGTCCGCTCAGTCAAAGGTCATTTCTATTTAAAGGGATCTTCCAGGTGAAAATGTGTTTGAAGTGTGCAGAGGGAGAGTGCGGTGGAGTGCTGCCCGTGCAGTATGGGAAAACACGGCAAGGTCGTTCCTTCCGGAGCACAACGAGCATGGTTAACAGTGTTGCATGAAGAGGCAAAAAATGCTGCTTGTATCTGCAGCGTGTTTAGCTGAGAGTGTATGTTTCAAAACGAAGCAAAATCTGTATATACCGTGTGAAAGGTTTATGAATGTCTGGGCTTTTTAATATTGTCTGAAGGTGAAATGATTATACAACAAAGTACTTTAAATTGATTTTAAAAACACAAATTAGATGCACAAGTTTGAATTTATGTATGATTTCTTAACCCCCACAGTGTAAAATTCATACATACAAGCTCAAATATACCATAACCTTATCTATTGGCTGTCCCACATGCCAATCATTGTGACGTGCCCATCCAACGCCAATGTGTGCGCTCATCCCTTGTTAGTTTCTGCTTACTGGCTGCGCACCTCTAGTGTTTATGTATGGAGTGAGCTTCATGGCTACATCCCACAGTTTAAAAATGTACATCTCTGGTTAAAGGTTTTCCAGAAGTTTCCCCGAGTTCCTTTTTTGGCACATGGCGGTCTTATCTACTATTCCGCTCCGCAGGGGGATCGTGTGAAAAAAATCTCCCAAATCCACTCTGGCCTTTTTTCTTTCTACTGAGACCTTCCTCTTCTTCTCATAAACCTGTACGCAGTTTGCTTCTTGAGATTCTCTCCCATGTTCAAAGTATACGGTGAGAGCAGGAGAGCTACAATGAATGGCTAACACCAGAGCTAACCGTTAAGCTAACTGGTTGCATGAACACTAGAGGTGCACAGCCAGCAAGCAGAAACTCAGAAGTAAAGTCCACACACATTGCCGTTATGTGAGCGCATCAGAATGAGTGGGATGTGGGACAACCAATAGATAAGGTAATAACCCTGGAACTTGAGGGACGGGACGGGACGGGACGGGACGGGGCGGGGTGGGTCGGGGATGGGACGGGACCGGTGCGGGGTGGGGTTCGGACGGGGACGGGGACGGGGGGGGGGGGGGGGGGGGGACTTTGGGGGGTAGGAACAAAACTCTGACCAATCACTGCCTTTCCATGCGAATAGGAGAAATTGGTCAGAGTTTTTACAGGCCTGCAGCTCCCACAGAGATTTAATTTTTAAACTGCCTTTTTTGAATACATTGACTAATGTCAGAACTGAAGGACCATTTCACCCAGTATAAGAAAAAGTGATTCTGAACAGGATTACCAACCACAGCTTTAACTCATTTCTCTAACACTAAATTGCCCTTAGGAAAGCGGGTGTCCCACGTTTGCTTGTCTAAGCATCCCAGTGTTCCCCTGTGATACTCTGACAACCTGTATTTGGTGTACCCAGGGCCTACCTAATCTACTGGTAGGCCCTCCGGCTAAGGAGTCTGGCAGGCCCTCCCATAAAAACCGTCCCCATTTACCGCATCACAAACTGTGATGATGGCAGAAAACTATCCATGTAATAATTTAAATGATTTAATTAAGCCACCAATAAAACAGAAACTCCAAAAAAAAAAGTAAACAGTTTAAAGTACAAGTTTTTTCTCCACATGCCCTGAGATCTATTTACAAGATTACATGCATGTGCAAAGACTTACGTACACCCCATTTAAACACCATAGCTACAGTGACATGGGCTGAATGCAGATATCACAGATATCTGGCTGCTGGCAGGAAAGGGAGGCTGAGAGAGGGGGAAGCTATGCAGCAAAGAACCGAAGACGGGAGTCAAACCTGGGTCAGCCGCGTCGAGGACTAAGGCCTCTGTACATGAGCTGTGCACGCTACCCCTGTGCCACCAGCACATCAAATGGTTCATTTTTTACAAGATTTGCAGTATATTCTGGGTAAAGGAACAAGCAAATACATACTCTTTTTAATTTGTAACACAACTAAAACTTTTAAAAACCTGAACAGAGTGCTGGAAATTAATAAAGATAGCACTCTTACTTTTTTAGAAGTGCTTTTTCTCTAGTCCTCTTTGCAGAAATAGCCATGACTGTATACTTTAAATCCAAACCAGGAAGGATGCATGTTCAGCTGATGTGCCTTTATTTTGACACAATCCTGGTTGTGTGTGAAATTCAGATCCCCTGAAATGTTCTGTTCTCCTGCAGTCAGGAGATCACAGCTGAAAAGCTGGAGAGGCTGATTCTACAGCAGATTTATTAATGAACATCAGCATTACTCTACATTTAAAGCTCTCCTTGCTAAAGCTACACTATGGAACAGAATATTTCAACCATGCCTTTTGTCTCTAAAACAATCTGTTCTCCCTAGATCTAGAACAGAGAGAGACTAATCAGATCATGTCTTGGCTTATTGTTTTGGGGATTTTTCTCCCATCCATTTTGACTATTTCCAGAAATTTGGAAACTATATTAGAATTTTCTTCTTTTTCTCAATTGATGTGTTATAGTTTACATAAGAAAAGTGGCTTTAAAAAATAAGGTGGAAACTCGGATCCTTTCAGGAAGCTGTAATTGTGTCCAGTGACTGAGCTTCCAGCGGGTTGTATCAGTGATAAAAAAAAGTCTTAGCAAGTTACAAACACTGATATATATTACATCAATGGTTACTAAACAACTGGATTTTTTTCAGTTCATCATGTGACCTGAAAACTGTGAGCCCGCTACTGCTGTAGGCCTCTGGGCTTCGGCCCACCCAGGTCAGCCCCTGCTCTGGGTGTACCCTGCTTCTTGACCAATGATCACTGGAGATAGGCATAGGAAAATGTATGAATCGATGAACGGATTGCAGAGCTTGTAGTGACAACGACTCAGTGGGAAGATAAATATGTTGTTTGTCAAGTTTCTTCTCCAAGGTCACATTATCACCACGTTGCCAACTGGTCTGTGTAAATGTGTGCGTTACTGTGAGTCAGACTGGGTAAATGTGGCTCTAGAGTAAAATGGTTTGAGTGCTATATATTTCAGTCCATTAACTATGGATACACGGAATCAAATACTTTAACTTTACCACAGCTTAACATCTACATTGCTGAAATGTGCACACAACTAGATGTTCCAACAGAATAATGATCCTAAAATTGATGCTATATTATTTCACAATAAATACGTACTTGTGCAGTAAATTATACTGTCTAAAACAACAGTGAAGTTTCTCGTTTTCTAATCACGTCACCCTAAAAAAAAAGAACAGTTCAAATAACTAAGTACAAGTCCCACATTTATTTGATATTTGATGGAAATTAATAAAGGTTTTTTTCACCAGAGCTAGGTGCCTGTAAAAGTTAAAATAGCGTTTTATATTCAGAAAAAACAAGCACACTGTTTCAAAAAGAGTCAATTTCCCCATTTAAGGTCCAATATAAATGTTGCATTATATATATATATATATATATATATATATATATATATATATATATATATATATATATATATATATATATATATATATGGTACCATGTTTTAATGTTCAGTTGCTTCTTTCTTTCAGACAATTTGATCCGACGTGCTTATGAATTCTTTGGAACTAATGTGATTTAAATTGTATTGAGAGGCTCAAAGCTGTTATCCTTTCACAAATTTGAAAACGCATTTGTGCGCAGGAATTCACAAACCACTTAGCACAGCCAGGAGCCATATGACAATTTTGTGCATGGCCTGGTGTTTAAATAAACATCAAGTAACTGAGCTGCACAACGCCACAGCTGCCAGAACGGTTCTGATTAGGCTGCAACACAAACGTACGTTAAAAGCAATCATTTCTTGCAATGTTGCCAATTGCAAAGCGGACTGCTGCCACAACTTGTTAAAGCTATTGGCATCAGTTTTAATTTTCCTGTAAAAATCAAACACGGAATAAAGGAAAAACAGATTTCTTTTACCAGAACAGCCGTCTATCCTCTGCTGAGCTCGGTTATTGCTGCACTTATTTTGTCTTTTATTTTCGTTTCATAAACAGCTTCAGGTTGTTTGAGGCACAGCACATTGAACAGCAGCAGTGCATGCAAACCAAAACAACAACCATTAGCTATTATTTTTCAATTTTCCCGTGCGGGGATAATTTTTTCTGCAGAGTAATTGACACGAGAAAAACTTGATTGTTTTCACTTGGCCACCACCAGATTGTGCCAAACACACTCTGACAAATTAAAGAGCTGACTGTGATAGCACGCCTAGCAGCTTCTCAGCCCACAGCCACTGAGCTGAAAACCAGGATTAGCAGAACTACTCAACATGCCAGAGCAGCACCGGAGCCCACATCCACTTTGTTCTACCACGGCCACTGCAGACATTAAACTACGAGATGCATGAAGTGTTATCATATCATATTAAACCTTTTTTTTTGTTTTTCCTTTACCTGTGTCCAGAGTTAAGGCTTTGACTTCACGGCTACTGAGCCCGTTTATGCATGTGAACGTTGCACGGCACGCACTGCATGCTCTTCCTGTCTATAACCAGGAAAAGGGTGTGCCGCATGCTTGCATGGTGTCATTACTGGTCAGGGGGCGAAGAGATGCAATACAATCTGACCACACAAACCCATATGCACGCACACACTTATAGAGGCACCCACCTAAAATTCCCGACAGGTCAACGCTGCCAGCAAATTCTTTCCTCGGTCTACTGAGTGTAAGGTGCAGTAGCGACACGCTGAGTTCAGCTTTAGACTCTTGGGGTCTTAACGACCCTCCAATACCACTAAGCCGCCCACACATCACAAACACAAACGCTTTTTTCATTTTGTTTCCTCACAGTCCATTTCTCTCTTATGCTGTCCCCATCACTCCATCTCCGCCGCCCACTTAGACTTAGCAGCACTCAGAATGGCTCCCTTGTCTGATGTGATCAAGGTGCATCAAACTCTACAAAGGTTTTATCTGCTTACGGAGTGCGGCCAGTGGTTTATGGCATGTTGCAATGAGGAGACTGTACACAGTCATTTGGAAATAGTCCTAAGCATTTTTTAAAGAGACTTTCCCCAGCCACATTTTTTTTAATTTAACAATACAACACATACAGCTAACATTAAGCTACTTATCGATGGAATCTATCCAGTGTTTGTATGAAGAAAAAGCAGCAGAAGGGTCTAAAGCCTGGCACACAAAGTGATATCCAAAATCACACAGAACTTGAAGATGTGTGAGTTCAAGAAAACGATGTCTGAAGACAGAGCAAACAATGAATGAGGATCAATGATCCAAATAAAAACCTGGCAAAAAAGTGCAACGTTTAGAGGCTGTTGCACAATTTTCATCGGCAATTTCTCAAACTGCTTGATACTTCTTGACGGTCATTCATTGTTGGGGTGCCTGCCATTCACAACCGCAGACCACCGATTTAAGCCAGTGACTACAGATTTTCTTTTAACTCTCTCGCGACGACAGATTATGTCTAACAGGGCCAATAATCGCACCGAGGGAATCCGACTTAAGATAATTAGGTTGCCTGAACCAGCCTTAAAGGGCAACTTGCAAGAGCTGCAACGTCCCATCAAATGAGGCTTTTGAAATCAAGATGGATGGATGGGTGGATGGATGAAGTCAAAATTAGCATATGGTAGGTAAAAGATTCTCATGGTGTAATAATTTTGACTATCTTCTTCTCATAAACTTGTAAGATAGTTTACTTCTCGCGACTCAGTGCATGGTGGGGGCAGCAAAGCTTCAATGAATGCTTGAAACCGAAGCTAACTGGATAAATAAACACCAGATGTGGAAATTAGCAAGAAAGAGGAAATTAGCAAGGAACGTTCACGCACATTGGTGTTATGTGAGCGTGTCACATAACACCAATGTTACCCATTGGTTGGCCTGTGGGACAACCAATAGATAAGGTGATCCCCCGGAACGTGAAGCAGAACAACCATAATTCCCTTTAATAATACTAATGTAGCAAGCTAATACTAGCTACCTAGTTAGTGGGGCTATCTGCTCCAATGGCCAGCCTACAGTCGTATTCTTCACAGACATGCTGCTCATTGCTTTTCAACTGTACTTTAAAAATGTACAGTTGAAACCCATATGAAGTTATAGATGGTGCTTCTTTAGTTTCTACACCATGAATGTTTCAGTTTTCCATAACGGGAACTAATCCCTAACAGTTAAACTAGTCTACGCTGTACGCAAAGGAAGAGTGTAGTAGCCTTCTTTTAGCCAGCTGACCAGCAGTGTGGAGTAGCAGAAGGGGGAGTGCTACAACACCGTTGCTTCAGAACGTCCTCTGGGAGAGTGTCCAACGCTAGTGTCTGCCGCTTGTACGCTCAGACGCTTGAAATCTCAAAACGAGCCACCCGACGGGGGAAATGCACCGCAGGACCTCTCAACGTGCCTAGATATACGTCCATCACAGACTTTAGATATAAACACGATGCCCCTGACACTCAAATCACATTCGGTCTGAACATAGCATTATTACTAAGGTCAACATCCTGGCTAAAAAGCAGAACACATTGCACCGCAAATATTTTATGTTAAGAAAGTGTGGAAAACATTTGTTGATTTGCTGGTAATGGCTCAGTTCAAATGTTACAAAGCAGTCGTTTGTTCAAAATTACAATTAAAGGACTGTAAAAAGCATTTAAGGGTATTTAGTCTTTGTGTCCTAAATACAACTGGAAAACAACCAGACTACCTTTAGATGCATTCGCAGCTTGTAAAATCTACTATCCTTTAGCTCATCCCTCTGCTTTATTTTCTACCCACCAGGCTTTCTTTGTACCACTCCCTGTCTATTCTTCAAACAGGAAGGATAAGCAAACTACAAGAAGGCTATGTATGACCAAAAAGACTCAGCACCTCAAACGCAACGTGTAATTTAGCTCATTAGATCATAGTGCTTTTATGTTGCCAGGCAGGTTCCCCATCTCTGGTTTCAGTGTGACCCAGTAAAACACACAGAATCTCCAGCAGCTCGGAGAGGATAAGGTGGGAGTGACAGAGCCAGGGCAGTGGCTCAGCAGGCCTGGCAGGATAACAGCAACAGGCTGCCAGTAATATCAGAAGGAGAACCAATTATCGCCAGCATTACTAGCTGGAGCAACCTTCTGGCAAAGCTCAGGGTGACACAGGGATATGACTACTACATTATTTCCTCTATTACATAGTCTAGAAGCTTACCTTAGGGGATGTGTTTAAAGGAAATGTGCCGCAACATCAAGTATGGTGGAAAACTAGGAACTATCAAAGAAATAAATGCTGTATAAAAATACAAAATCGGCATAATCCTATTGATGCAGTGATTTAAAAACTTACTAAAGAGATAGCAGACATTGACTTTTAAAAAATGAGCTACTCCAAACAGCTATGGGTTAGAATTGTGTATTTTATTAAGAGCTGAAATATGAAATCCTGTGTAGGATTAAAAAAGTCAAAATCCAATAAATAGATCACTACATCATTATTTAAACAAGTCAACAATAATGCAACATTTGACAACATTGAAAAATATGCAAAAAGGTAAAGAAGTATTTCAGTATTTCTTATTTCATGGTTCCTGTGATTCAGCATACAAAGATATAATCTAAACTGTCAGTTTGAATCGTGAAACAGACTAAGATGTTATTGGATGACCTGCGCAGACACTCCATCCTACACCAACCATCTGGACTGGAGCAGTGTTAACCCCACCCACTGACTTCAATGGATTAGGTTGAGAATACCAATATTAGTGTAGAATTTAATTATGCAAAATGCAGCACATTACTCTTCTATTTTTTATCAGTTTTCAATATTTAATGACCCTTTTAAGTGTTTAAATTCATTAAATTATGGCACATTTGGCTTTCCATAAACGTGACAATAATCTAAATGTTAAAGATTGTGAAATTTAGCAATAATTATATATATCAATATCATGCAATGCAGTTGTCCTGGAGATAATAAATAAATCAGCAATGGCCGGTTTCCAGCCATGGTTTCAAAACCACTACAGTCCTCTGTCATATAGTCCCTATGAATACAGTTCCTTTTAAATCAGATGATCCTTTTAAATTTAGACAGTACTAAATTAATACAGCTTACTCTGGTCCACCTGATAGCTGGCAGTCAGCTGTGCATGACAGCAAAAACACAAGCGAGAGATTCCAGTTTTAATGTGTGAAGATGAAATCAATCAGACTTTTTCATTGTTTGAACAGAACCAATCAAAGGATAATTGGTTTTTGATCACTGATTAAATGACGCTTTCTGCTTTTAATACTTGTGATAAATATTGTAACTTTGATCTTATATATTTACCGTCAATGTACACCACCGGGCCCACTTTCACTATCATTTTGTGTTTTCTGTCTTGAGAGTACCAAGCTTAAATTCTTAGAAAATTATTATAGCTCGAGAACACTTTCCAGTTTAGATAAACTTTACAGTTTGTCCCCAATTACATAAAATAAAAAAGGACATGAAATGATAAACACATGGAAATATTCAAGTAAAGATCAACTGGACAATTTAAAGGGTGAAAAAAAAGCAGAAAAGTGGATGAGCAACATGTCTTCTCTCTGCAAAACAACAACATTCATTAAAGGTCAACTTAGTGATAAATTTGTAAATAGCTGCCTGAGTGCAGCCAAAGCCATGCGGTACAAAAAGTTTGAACTGCGATGTTACGAACAAACAAACAAGAAACCCTTTTCAACGTGAAAAATGTTAACAAGCCAATTTAATTTGCACCACATGGTTAAGTGAAGGAAAGCATCATCTCTAATAAACCGAAGCATCAGTGCATCAGTGCATCAGCTGCGCCGTTTGCCATTTTGTCTCTCCGTCAGAGCTCTTTAGAGGTATTTTGTTCCAGACATCTGTTTATGTCCCAGGCAAATTTACTGTCACTTAAACCAGAGTTTTGTTCCTGCAGAATCTCATTTTGCATTTAGGTATCAACATTTATGGTTCCCAGGGGATGAATCACTATTGAGTTTAGTCAAAACGTTTTCGTTCAAGCACCCGGCAGAGGGCTGTCATTTATTGTTTGGAGGGAAAGAACTGAACACCCACTCGATCAGCGCTATAACTAAAATCTATGAGTTGCATTAGAGTTTCCTCTAATGCAAAAACTTTTTTGGCCTTTGAAACAGTGACCCAATTTTTTTCAATGACGCATTGATCAAATCATTGATCAGATCATTACCAGTCATTAAATGCATATGGATGGATGGATGGATGGATGGATGGATGGATGGATGGATGGATGGATGGATGGATGGATGGATGGATGGATGGATGGATGGATGGATTCATTTTTTCATATAATTAGAGATGCAGCTAAAAATCAGACAATATTTTCAAAACAGAAAAATCTAATATTTTTGCAATCGAATACACCACCAAGTTGGAAAAACAACTATTAGCTATCATTAGTAACAGCAAATTTCAGCAAATAACAGGAAGGCTGAATACATTGCAGCAGAGAGGCTGTGTTTTATCCTTCAGAGCGTTTAACCTGCTTGATTTGGAAATAATAGTCTTCAAAAGCAAATAGAGTTGAATTGAGGATTTACTTTTGTAGGGAATACAAAGATATTGCTGCTTAAGTGAATTTGGTCTTGCTGATTGCGAATATAGTACGCTACAGGCAGCTAAGAATTTCCCAACTATGTTGTCAAATGTTCTGAAACAGTAAAGCGCAGTTTGACAGTGACCTCTATGTTACACACCAGATGTGATTTTGCTGCTGCTTCCAGTGAAAATAATCAAGGACCGCTCACAGCAGGAAGGATAGAAAATTATCATTTGAATGCTGATCTCAAATGCTGTTCTCATATCGTCTTATATCAACGCCAAAACGTTTTGGCACGTCAAACTTTTAAAACAATAAAGACCGAAAAAATCTGCCACCATAAAGAAGAAAAACAAGTAATTTTGCTGTTCATCCACTGAAAATTTGTAAGAAGTCCCATTTGTTCATCTTTAGTTTAAGAACATTCAGAACGGGTGGCTGCCAACTCAAACCGGGACAAATACACACCGGCTGACATTTAAAATGTCTCAAGCAACACAGCATACATTAATGTTACCACTTAAGCTGTCTGTCTTCGACACTTTGAGAGTAAATCCTTGGTAATTACCCAGAGCTCTTCCACAAGCATTCCCCAATAGCTCTACGCAAATCAGATCACTCCTTGTTCGACACTTGTCCACATTCAAAATAGCCGTGACGTTTTGGCCCCCCTCAGCCTCAGCGCCTGACTGACTGTAATTATAGCTGCTCTTCACTCGGCTGAGTGCTTATTAAATGTCTTATTGCAGAAATAATGGAAATATTCTGCATTAGTGCAAACAGAAATGGCAGCAGAATAGAACCCTGTGATTGAGGAGAGTGTTTGGATGGGGGAACAATGCTTAGGCTTATTTTTAAAAAGGGACTGCACTAAAATTGGCCCTCTCACTGCATTTGCTGCCCTAACAGCAAATAAGTCTCATTGTTGGTACAACAGAAAGCGGATTGACTGAGAGGATGGGTTTTAGAAAAACTATTCAGTACTTGCAAAAATGGATTTGCTGATAAGGTTTATTGTGATTCTAACCATGTTCCTCTTAATTAATCCATGCAAAACTGTAATGGATTGAGGATTGTAACATAATGTAATGAAAAAGTACAAACCTCATCTTTTCTACTAGTTGATCACCAGCAGTGGCTCATAGGCAAGGGTAAAGGTCAGTGTGAAGAAGTAAAGTTTTATTGTGAGCTCTTGTGGTTTCTCTAAGCTTCAAAGTGCCAATAAAATCTGTCTAAATAAGCAGTTTTTAAAGATTTTATAATCTCTTGCACTTGTCCTTTCTCTGGATTTTCAGTGCTGCTGCATTAGGCTAAAATGGAAGATCTGAGAAGGCTATCCAACATTTTTGGAGCTCCAGATCAAAATAAACTGATTCAAAACATGGTTAAACACAATAGTGAAATGGTAAATGCTGTATACTTGTATTGCGCATTATGAAGTTAGAGGACCCCAAAGCACTTTACACTACATTCAGTCATTCACCCACTTACACATACATTCACACGCTGGCAGCTTTGAGCTATATTGTAGCCACAACTTCCCTGGGGCAGACCGGCAGAAGCGAGAACAGAACACAAAATCTTTTAAAAACACAATTAAAGGAGCATTGTGCAAGTTTAAAGGTAAAAAAAAAAAAAAAAGATTTTCCTTACAATTGCTCAATATGTAGATGAGTTTTCCTCTATTTACCAAAGTTGCCAGATTGATAATGTGTAGCACTCTCCATTCTGCACATTATCAATCGAATCCGTTCGAAGAAAGGAGAGTCATTCAGCAGAACTGTCCGAGCTGATTGGGCGAAGCGACACCAAGTTCCCGCCTACCAAAGATTGGTTTTAGCCAATCACGTTATCAAATGAAAATGTTGTAGGCAGCAGGTGCCATGAGAAACCACAACAAGTTACGTTGGTCAACATACCCCTTTCTGGGTGTGCGCAAGGCAGTGACTTGCTGCGCGCTGTCCTTCACCTAGCTACTTAGTTGAATCTCCGGCACCATTGACTCCTTAGTGAGAGAACACGGGCTAACTTCAATACTTCAATAACTTTCTAACCTCAGAAGATATTAAACATCTAAACAAAAGACCTGTGCAGTCGCAGTGGTAGATGCTTTTCCTCTTATCCCAAGTTCCAAACATTTAACGTGTACAAAGAGAACAATCAACAACATCCAAACTACTTTCACTTGTGGGTGAAACTTAACATATTCTAAATTGTATCTCTTTTTTTTCATGGGAGAGTGCCAGAGAAATTTAACCCATTCATAGTAGACAATATTTTCTATTACAGACATCTACAGGTGGGTTTGTTCCAGCTTCAAATTGTCACGAGATGTTTCACAAGAGTTTCCTGCGCTCAGTTGGCTTTAGTTGGTCTGAGCAATCCTGTGGTCTGTGATCCAGAAGCAAGTGCAGTTATTAAAATAAAAATAGTCTGTAAGTTTTAACACCAAGTGAAATCTGCAACGATTTCCTCAGCTTAAGAAGGTCAGCAATTTTCAGAAACAAAAAGCCAAAGGTAAGATAAATATTTTTACATGACTTCTTTGCCTAATACTGGCCACTAAAACATACACAAAAGCTGTACTGTATGCCTTGCAAACATTGCAAGTTTTTTCAAACAAGAACAAGTGTCCTCTAAAGCCACCGTAATTAAATCTGTTGTTCCTCTTGAGCCATTGTTGATGTCCTTCACTTTGATCTGATCATATTTATATTGATCCTTTGATAATCAACCTTTACGCCCCCAAAACGTACATGACCAGGACTGTTTATGGAGCACTTGGCTAGACACGGCAAAAAAACCACAACGCCATGCCTCCCCCGTTAAGCACACCTTTTGTCATGGCCTTGTTTTTCTCCCTAATTTCCTGAACACACTGCTGTCACAGACATGATTTATCGAATAACGAAAATATATGTCTGACAAACTACAGCTATTCAAACCGTTCAATTCCTTTTTAGATCTTTCTGTCGCTCGCTGCTGTCCAATCTCATGCCAGGCACACCGCACCAGCGCTGTCTCTCAAGATGGACAGGCTATAAAGCTGCTCTGACAATTAATTGGAGTTCCGTCAAGGAGCAGGATTGGGACTCTTCATCCCTGATGAGCCGTACTGTCTTGATTGTGGTTCAATTTTATGGGAGAAGGGTGAAGAAATGGTAGCGGGTCTAATAGGCACGTCCATCACAACCAATCGGAAACAGCAGACAGAGCGGCGTCCACCTCTGTTGCTAATGGTGACGCCACAAGGCAGAAGCAAACCCTCCACCTCCAAGCTCTTGAGAGAATACTTGGGACATTTTGTTGCTATGGTAATGTCAAGATGAGACCATCTTTGGCTTCAGATAAGTCCCCACATTTGTCCATAGCAATAAATATTGCCAAACAGCAGCGGCAATCTGCGGAGGAACAAGATTAGAACGTTTACAGGAAGAAAAACGCCCCCTCTAAAAGTGAATGGGCATGTCGGGAGAGCAGTTTTCAGGCAGAAAGACGGTGTCAGCATGGAGACTGACAGCCTGGCATGCTAATGGATGCAAAACTCACCACTGAATTCACATTCAGAGCACTTCACAGCGTCCTGACAGGCCTGTCTAAGAAAAAGGAAAGGTTTCGGTGCGTCTGTGTCATTGTATGTACGATTTGCAGTAGTGTGTGAGGTTCAATCTAACTTTTAGCTACAGAAAATCCCCAAAAAGAAAAAAAGGATGATTGATTAAAATTGGTCAATTAAATGAAAGTATCTTTGTATGTTCAACAGGAGTATATTTAAAAAAAATCTAGTTTTAAATACTTGGACTTGAATGGGGAAGTAAAGTAAGCATAACATTGGAGTAGCATAAAGAATATGACAAACAGTAATAAAATAGTTTGAGATTCTGAAGGTACGAGAAACTTAAATAAAAATCTCATGACTATAAATGATGGTTAGGAAGTAGATGGACCAGTAAATCAGGAGCTTCAAGTCAAAATCTCTTCTTCTGATACAGAGACATTTAAACTCCAGGGAGATAAGGACATGGAAGTGTTTGTAGTTTTGAAACCCTAACTTTCAAAAACTTTGGTATAGATGGAGCAAAGAAACCAACCCGTGTCAGGCTTAGAAAAGTTCCACGACCAAAGGAAATAACCCCAAACTTCAGATTGCATTAGCGGAGTTTTGGCTCATTTATTACATAGAAGCTGGTGAGATAAACTGATGTTTGGAAAAGAAGCTGCATCATTTTGTCCCTCCTCAATTTTCGGTTTCAGGATTCTTATCACTTACGCACAAAGGAATAACAGATGGAGGCTTGACTTCAGCTTGGTTCTTTTACAAACATTTCAATGTACAACAATTTTATAAAGTAACTGCTTCCTTTTTCATATCCAGCCTCCAAACTGTCTCACATACTAAGCTACACATTTACTGGCACTGGTAAAAAGGACATGCCTCAAATTGATGTGCAGCGAAATCTAATTGGTTCTTGATCATTCATTCCTATGATTCAATCTGTGACTAAGTCAACCACCCCTGCTCCCTCGTTTAATTTAGATCATGAACCACGCTCGTTGCTTTGATTAAAACATCAATGAGTGAAAACAAATTAAATATAGAGTAAACTGGCTCGTAAGGCATTCAGTTAGTGTTAGCGCATTAGACATTATGTCCCATTTCACTGGGACAAATGGACCTGTCAACGTTCATGATTGGTCGGTCATCTCAGCACTGATCTCATTATTCTCAAAAGCAACAAGTTAAATGTGCACAATAACAACGGATATAATTTAGTTTGAAGATGATTGCATAAACTGTTTTGCTATAGCAGCATCTTAACCTTGACCAGGGATCGCCGACTCCAGTCCTGGAGGTCTCTGATCCAACAAACCTGAATCACACGGCTGAATTACCTCCTCAGTCTGCAGTCAAGTCCTCCACAGTCCTGCTAACAACCTGATTATTGTACTCAGGTGTGTTGAAGCTGAGGCACACATAAAAGTTGCAGGGAAAAGTTGCTAGACGCAGAATAGAATACACTGATCTGCAACCATTTTTTTAAAATACCCATGGAGCCAATCTGCCCACAAACTAAAACGCTTCCAAGTGGAGAAATTCTGCCAATAAAAATGCAGCGCCCATCCTTCTTTCTTATCTCAAGTTGCACATGGTCTTTTATGAGTTTCTCCTTACATTAGCCAGGATCTACTTTAGTGGGCACTTCAGATGAAATGTTAAAACCGTGGCGTGGACCTATGTTGCAGAAACACAGGCCTCATTAGGAGGAGCAGAAAAATATCTAGCGTACCCAATGACACCAAGGAGAATCACTCCAGTTTTGCAGCAGCCCACGCTCCCCTCGCTGAGTCCGCCGAGACTGTAGTGAGACAGACTTTCTTCTTGTCTGGTGTTGCCAATGTGGGAAGTGAAATACATGTGATGGAAATCTGTTGGGGCTGCCCCATTTGTCCTACTTTAGTGTTGTCCTCCGCAACAGACTGCACATTTCTGCCTTGCTGGCATGCCAAACATACTAATGTTAGAATTCACAGTAGCACGTGCAAAACTGCTAATATAGGTAAATATTGCACTAGACATATGCTTCTGCGCAGCCTTCGCATGCGTAACCAAAGCAGGCGTAAATGCACAATATTTTCTTTTTCATCGCCTTAAATAGGCTAATTAATGCCAGTAATGTGTGTACATTTTTGTGTTTTTCTGCCTCCTCATGCATGTACAGTGCATTCATTGATAGGACACAAAGCTGTCTCAGATTAGGCAGGGATTACAGCTCTGCTGGGCTGAGCCAGCTGGGGCGTAATGTGACACTTGGCAGTCTGGCGGGCTCGATGGGTTTCGGTGACAAACAGATGGTCAACGGAGCAGAGAATGTGTTGAAATCCTACACATCTATCAAAGGAATGAAAGTATGGGGTTGTGGCTTCCCCTGACCTATGTCGCCGATAAAAACGAACTGCTGTCTATAAATCTGGGGAACTGTATACTGCGAGAAAAACATCTCTTTATCTCAACAGAGAAATCAACAAGCCGTGATACGAATCTAAAAGGAATAGCACTAATTAAAAAAAGACCCGTAAACAAAAGGTTGCAAAATATCTTCTTACAGTTCTGTTTTCCACCACACATGCACATGAAAAGTATCACTGCAGGTAACCCTGAACACTATCTGTGAAAGATGGTGGTGGCAGCGGCATGCTGTGGGGATGGCTTTCACAGCAGTGGCTGGCAGGCTGGTCTGACAGCTAAATCCAGCTTCTCCCCAGCCCAGCCAAAGTCTGAGTGACAGCCTGTGGTCATTCAGAGGTCATCTAAAATTTACCCATCTGTACACTACATTATGTTTTACAATTTATAACATAATGAACCAATTTCCTATCAGAGTCTAGATGTTGGTTTATAATGGCTTTCTATAAACTGTTCTACAACATAGGAGCACTGATCCTTTCCCCTTTTTCCAAAGCAAGGAACAACAATAAAGGGGACATATCATGCAAAATAATTTTTAGCCCTTAAATTAATTTGGTTGTGTACTTGGAGTCCCTAGGAGTGCAGGAAATTTCAATGTAGTCTGTCCCGGTACTGTGTAGATATACAATGTCTCGTGCATCAGACAAGATGAAGACAGATGAGGATTATAAGAAAGGGTGACATTAGTTGCGTTTTTTTAATGCACATTTGGAAGTAGCGCATTAGAAGGGGTTGATGGAAACAGACACACTCTACTTAACACACTGAATTTCGCAAAAAAGGTTTCACGCTCGCTTAAGGTGGTTTTTGACTTTTTTGAAGAAAAAAAAGTAAATGTGCTAAAGAGGAGATGGAAACATTTGTTAAATCAGTTCTGATGTAGCGAACATTTACCTTAGATGACTGATCGGTCGTTTCTGCTGCCAGCGTATTCTGGGATATTCCCATAACGCTCGATAACACGTCTCGAAGCAACAACAGGTACGTTTGGACCGACGAAGAGACGCAAACATTTCTAATCTCATCTGTTAAAAAAAGGTCGGCACGTTCATGGCCTCAGTCCATTACTGATCTGTGGTCCGTGCTAGTTAGCAACATCTACTTCCTGTTTATTACAGCCAACGTATAATGATGTTACGCTGTGCGTCTCCTGGTTAATTCACTACAAACCAGTAAATTGGAAACACGTTTGATGCACATTTTCTTTTTTGTGATATTTTAAAAGCGCGCTCAAAATTGGCATGAGAATTAGATAGAAACACAGTTTACAATGGTTCACTGCAAATTAGGTTGCGAGTCAAACAACGTACCTATTGACCACCATGACATGGCAGAATACAGAGGTAATTATCTTAAATGTGGCTTGTTTAACATTTAACTATGAATTCTAAGTCTGCAGTGTTACTCTTCAAGCAGCATCCGTTCCATGGGACTTTGACAGATAATCTAGCCTCTCACAAGCAAGACTAATGCTAAGACGTCAACCAGCCAAGATTTAGGTATGTTGACTTTAGGGAATGAAAGGGGTAGATTATGAATGAAAAAGAAGAGAAAATGTTATCATTCCTGTAGGTAGTTACTTCAATGTGTCTCAGTGAGAAAATTATATTTTCTAAATACAGCAGTTTGTTCATACTTTATTGATCCAAATTTTCAGATTCCTTTTTTTAAGATGCAATTTACTAAGCAACAATATCAAGTTGTTGTTCCTTTTAGGTTAAATATTTTTCCCTTTTAGGATTCAGGAAGTAGCAAATGTTTGTCTTTTTGTGCTTGATAATGGTAGAATGATTTTATTTATTTTGTGCATTTTGATTATGTACACCCCATCAGAACACTGCTGACGTTTTTTTGATTCACCAATTAATTGGCCAGTGACTGAAATTAGACGCTGTCTGAATATTTTTCTAGATCATTGAATTTATCAAAGAAATTGGGAGGAAAAAAATACAGAACACTTTTTGTGACCTTTAAATATACCAGTGCCTGTATTCACAAAGATTCTCAGAGTCATCTTACAGAGCTCCTATCTTAGCCTAAAAAGTCCTACCTAGGAGTCTTAGCTCAGGAATGATTCAGATTGCTGCTGAAAGAGACTCTGAGGAAGGAGATGGCAGAAATTTTTATCTTAGTGAGGAGGTTGACCCCATTGCCAGGTGTGATGCTGTCTTAAAAGCTGTGATTGGTTGATAGTAGAAATAACAAAACAAAAAAAAACACACACACAAATGCGCTCCTCGTAATCAAAGAGGAGAAGTTAACCAATTAGACTGGATTAAGAAACCTTAAAATTTAGCAAAATTAAATAATTGTCACGCAGCATCAAAATCTTTCAACGCATCCTATTTATGTCCTCATTATTATTTTGATTTGTTTGTAATGTTTACTCCCCGTACTGGTCATTTTACTACATCTATTTGAAATGAATGTGCACTCACCTGTCAGTATTTTATTGTGATTACTTGTTTGTATAAAACAATTGTATTTGGTCAAATGACCGACAAAAAAACGCAGGAAAAAGGTGGAAAAGAAACAAGAGCAGCAGCGCCTCTGTCTACACAGCTCTGGGAGGAGAATAGAGGAGTGTTAAAAAAAAAATCAAATGGCACAAATTGATGGACTTTGAAGCACATTGCTGCAGATGAATGTGCCTTTTTCTCTGCCCGTCTTGGAGCGTTTACGCATCAGTTTGGAAAGTGAGAAGTGCTCCGTGCAGCCATCAACAGCCAGAGGGAAAAAGGCATCACACAAGCAAACTTCATATGACCATTAAAACAGAAAATACTTTCTCCCCTCTTTCATCTTGTGTAGAGTGTCTATTTATTTGTATATTTTCTGCACACTTTTTCCATTCCTTCTGAAATGTTCATTATTGAGAGCACTTCTGTAAATCTCTGTGCTTTATTCTTCGCACATTTCTCCAATTTCTATTCAGGATTATTCAATATTTTTCCTATTATTTATTTAGCCTCAATAAAAGTACATTAAAGCCGTGCCTTTAACCAGTCGGACAGATGAAACTAATTCATTTCCCTCTATGGGAAGATAAGATTCGGTATAACAGCAGCTTTAGGAACAAATATTTGATCCAAAACTGGGAATAGTCTTCCAGTCCCTTCATTTTCTGTTAGATTTAAAACTACTACTACCCTATGAAAGAACGAGCAAAGTAATTATTTCCCAAGTCAGACAATTTTTGTTACATGTACTTGTTTAATTAAAGCCATCCTTACATAACTAAGTTTGCATGTGTTATAGCTGTTAGAAAGGAAATCAACACAGACGGGTCAAACATTACAGCAATGATCAACCTAGTTTTCCTCCATTATCTTTGAGCTTTATTTGTTCCTCTCACTGAATAAAAGCATAACTGCCGTTCATACGCTTTCTGCCCGTGTTGTGACATTTAGTTGGCATCAACAGTTCTTCTACCACATCACTCCCACCACAGACAAAACCACAACTTCAAAGACAATTGCAGCAACGGCGGCTCTGACTTTAGTGCGGTCCGATGCACAACTGCTGCTCTGAAAGCCCAACGCTTTGTGGCATGAGGCTGCCTTGCTTCGCTGAGGGCCACGGGTGGCGGGTTTGCCCCGTCAAAGTGTCAGTACCAGCATCACTCAAGAGGAGAGGACAGCAGTAGGGATCCTGCTGGAGAGGATCACGAGGAGGCACCCTCACTCCGGACCAAGCAAAGTGTCAACCTTTAAACAAGTTTAACCACATCAACGCTTCTCATCAGCAGCCAAGATTTCCTTAAGCTTCTTTATTGGAAATTAATGACAGCAGCAAGGCCGTAAAATCTTATTCAACTGATCTTGTGGTCGGCCTTGTGTTCAGTTTATTTAACAGCTTTCAGTGCCTGCATGTATCACGGCATCATTTAAACTAATTAAGGCAACACGTTCAGTTCATTTCTATGTGAGCTCATTTATTTTGTGAACTTCTGTGTTTTAGAAGAGCCACTGAAAAAGACCAGCTGGCATGCAGTCACTCTGGGAGCACTTCTAAACCTCCTTTACTTTTTATAAACTCCTTGGGGCTTTTTCTTAATGTGCCAGTGTTCCTTGTTCAGAATTTAGTTTATATGTTAAAATACCGACTTTGAAATGTCTTCCAGCATCTTAGTTTGTGCCCCTCAAACCTATCAAGCTACGGAAAGAATCACGGCTTGGATTTCTGATGAACTTTAAAAAGAAAACCAGCCTTTCGTATTTGTATTAATTCAGTGTTTGTGTTGCCCTGTTGGAGTTCTGGGGGTATATTTAGGGTAATTATTCTGCTGGAAAGTAAACCTCTGCCTAGGACGGCCATACCTTGCCAGCTGTGCCATACTCTTTTCATTTGTGGATGATTGAACAGCGCTTTGTTAGATGCACAAAGCTTGGAATATTGTTTTATAACATAATCCTACAACTTTCTCCCTGCCCTATCTGCCGTGTTCCTTGGTCTTCATCATGATGTTTGACGACTAATGTTCTCAAACAAACCCCTTAGGCCTTGACAGAACATCTGGATTTATACTGAGAATAAATCACACACAGGTGGGTGGTATTTACTAATGAGGGGTTTAAGTGTTTCGTTGTAAAGGGGGTTGAGTACAAATGCACAACACATTCATCCGATTTTAATTTGTAAAAGAATTCAAAAATCATGTATCCCATTCTCTTCAGCTCAGCTGTGCGCGACTTTGTGTTGGTCTGTGGCATAAAGTCCCAATGAAACATGCTTGTGTTGTTGTGATAGAAAGTAAATGTCAAATGCGCACTTAAATGTAAACATGGGACTTTTTCTGCGTACATGAAACAAGACATGAAACAAGCTGCTTCGTTCGCCTACTGCCCGGGCGGCAACCTAAACCCATTTACATCTCTAAACTGTTGCAAGTCCTCATCCTAACCCTTAGCCAGAAAAAAACACAAACACACACACACACACACACACACACACACAGCAGAATAAAGTTCTTATATGCAACACATGTGTGCAGTTCTAACATATGTTGTTTATATCTGCATAAGCCGAGTTCAGATTTAGAACCTGTGTCATGGATATTGTCATTTCCTGTCTTCAGGTTTTTTCTACTATCTGATAAATACTCTGTGTCAACTCAGCTTTCTAAACAGGCGCCATCAACATTATTTACCTAGGACATAATTCGCAATTTTTTTTTTTTGGACTTTTCAAAATCTGCTGCAATCTCATCGACTGCTTTCCTCGGCGAGTCAAAGGCATCAGGCAGTCTGAGTCAAGAAGCATAAATCAACACAAAAAAACACAAACGCTATCAATACGCCGAGGCAAACACCTCCGGCCCTCATTAAGCTTTCAAGCTCACCTCAAGCCGCTATGGTTGACTGATGCCGCTGGCTTATGATGGATTAGCAGACCAAACAACAAAGTCTGGCTGCGGGCTTTCTCAAACAGCGAACGAGCACCTTGTTGTTGATTTTAAACACGTCGGATTAGGCGGCTGTGGGGGAGGAGCTTGGCAGATTCAGCACGGAGCTGGCTGACAGGTGAGCCAATCATTAACTAGAGCAGTCTCAGTGGGGGATCGGTAAAGTTTCACTGAGATTGGACAAGAAACATTACCAAACAGTAATTGTTTCTCATTCTAGTACTACGCCTTATGTTTGGGAATTATTATGGGAAGAGCAACCATGTTTGAAACTTTGACAGCACTGCAGTTCAATCAGTGTAAAAAGAAGACAGCAAACTATGTCCTTATCACCTCTTCCGTTAATCACTGCACTCCCATGTAGTCCACAAAATGTTCCCTTAAACATTAACAGGAAACTAAAATAGGGTTTTCTTAGTCAGAGGTGTAGGTGAGAATGTTGAAGGCTGGATTTCTGGTATAAAGGCATTTGAAAGTGAAGCGATTACCTTGGAGGACTGGAAGATAATTAAAAATCAAAATAGGGTGGGGGACCTAATTACTATGTTATCAGCCCCATTCAAGGGATAATTCTGATGTCTTGCAGTGAGTCTCAATAAAGCTTTTGTCAGTGATCGGTAGCAAAGACGTCATGTGTCAAAGTGCAGTGGCTTTGTAGAAAGGTGAAGAAATCGTCAGAGTGGTAGAAGAATAACAGCAAATCCCCCGATAAGCAAAGCTGGACATGTTCAGCAGATATTAAACATATGTGGGACGTCTACAATCTTAAAAAATATTGTTAAGTTTGTTGCTGCTTTCCAAATATGGTGATTTGAGTTTGTATCACACCTAATTCACAAAAACGAAGGATACAGACCTGGCATAGTGTTTTACAGACTTGGGACTTGACTTAGACTCGTGGTCTGGGACTCAAGTTACATTAACAATCTTTATCTTATGTGATGAGTAGTGAAAGCAAGTCAGCATATAGACCATAGCCAGACTGCCAGTGAGCTGCATGTGAATACTTCCCTTCCTCTTGGATATCAGCCAGTGATGTTTCGGAGGGCGGTCAATAAATGGTAGATAATCTGTTGATGTCAGCTGTAGTTAATACTGCTGGGTTTCACCGCACCATCGTCTCTTCAACTCAGTGTGTCATAAATGCTTTTGTTTCAGAACAAAATGAACTTACCAAATGTTATTCTTTCACTGTTTAGCTAGCAGCGTCGTTACAGATTTCCTTCCGGCTTATGAAAATAAAAGCCTTCAGTGTCGTGTTTGTTCTGAAATTCAACATTTTCTCTCATTTAGTCACCACACTGCACCTCGCTCATTATGTTGTCATTTATAATTACTTGTTCGTGTTTAGACTTGTTATGACGGGTTTTAAAAGTAGATTACATTTAGAACATAGTTTCCAAATAACAAAACTATGAAAGAATAAGGAATTGGCAGGTATTATCTAAGTCAGGGGTGTCAAAACCTGCACAAAGTCAAAAGTCCTGGAGGGCAAAAAACAAAATCAATAAATGAAAGTTAAAAAACAGAACCAAAGAAGGTTTTGTATTTGTGATTTTTTTTACCTATTTAAACAAAAATAGTCTGATTCTCTGTAGGAAGGGGATGTGTAATCACTGTAGATCCAAAGCTAAAAACAGATTTTGCTCAGTTGCTTTCTAAAAGATGGTCACCCAGTTTGCAAACTATTTAGGCTCGGTGGAAAAACTAATTATTATTTTTGGTCTCGCAATCTAAGAACTGGACTTGGGTCAGTATTTCCTATGAAAGCACTTCCTGTATATTAGCTAATTTTAGTAAAGTAGTTCAAAAAAGATTCTAATGCACAAAAGTCTGCATTTGAGTTAAAGTCCTGAGGACATGTTGTCCAATTTATTATGCATTAAAGAGAATGAAATAAAAGAAATCAGTCCAGGGGATCCAGCCAAATGGGCCCCAGGCTCACTTGAAGACAGACTTGCCGGATTAAGTCATAAAAAACACAAAATCAAAAATACTTGATTCAATCAGAAATGTAATAAATTTGTTTATCTCTGGCTCCTGAAAAGGCATATTTGTAATGCTTAAATAATTTGAATCAGCTCATAA